>NC_088932.1:53997500-54242500 GCF_038396675.1 Hydra vulgaris | reverse complement strand
GTCAATATTTTACTGAACTTTTGAAAATTCCAATTTTAGAGGGGTATAAAGATCGCCCCAGCACGACCTCTAAATATTAACCGATTTGGCTGATTTTTTTGGTACAATGTTTTCTTTCATAAATGAACACATTTAGACCTTAGGAATAACAAAAAGTAAAAAAAAAAAATTTTTTGGATCACCCTAATATATATATATATATATATATATATATATATATATATATATATATATATATATATATATATATATATATGTATATATATATGTATATATATATCTATATATATATATGTATATATATACATATATATATATATATATATATATATTTATATATATATATATATATATATATGTATGTATGTATGTATGTATGTATGTATGTATGTATGTATGTATGTGTGTGTGCATGTGTATGTGTGTGTGTGTGTGTGTGTGTGTGTGTGTGTGTGTGTGTGTGTGTGTGTGTGTGTGTGTGTGTGTAAATATTTGTACTATGTAAACCAGTTGTTATGTCATTAGTTACTCAAAAAGATGTGGATTTAAAACCTTTTTTGGAAAATCAGCTTTTAAAAGAAGATGTAGAGACTGGATTAAAGCAATCCATAACATTGAAATTGCTCTAATTTCTAGTTCAATCCAAAAAAGAGAAGAGAAAAGTACGCTTAAGTATATAAACGAGGATTCTTATCAATATTAACATCTATTATATAGAGCTTGATAACTATACTGAGAAAATAAATTATGATACCAAACCATCTAATAGTAAGCCTCCTATTTCTATATATTTTCAATACAATATTTATAAAGCAAAACTTTAAACTTTTAGAAATATTGAACATGAAAAAAAAGCTTGACTTGAACAAAATAAACATATTTTGACTGACTGACTGACTGACTGGATGATTGTGTATCAAACAGACAGCTATATCAGATTAAACTTTTATTAGAAACTTGAACCTGGTGGTTATACTCTTGCTGAGTACTTATTCTTATCACTTACTTCTGTTACTCGATAACTATTGTGTTTTTTTATGTAAAATAATATGATTATGAATATAGGTTAAATATTTATTAATTTGCTGAATAAAGCCTTCTATACCTGCTTAAGTTTTAATTTACTATTATTAATTCACTACACCTCGATATTAAAAATGTTATTGGAGCAACATTAAAAATCATAGCTTTTATAAAAGACTACAATTATCTGGACACAAAATCTGGACAGCTTTCTAATGTTTCTATACATTATGTTCATGAATAGAGAGATTTGATGTATAAAATGTTTTCCATTAATTATATGACTGTGAGGATCAATTTGTTAGATAATACCATGTTGAATATGAATGCCTTTGGTCATTTTAATATGAGTGTAATTGATTATGTAAATGTAAATGTATATATATCAAATATATATATATATATATCAAATATATATATATATATATCAAATATATATATATATATATCAAATATATATATATATATATATATATCAAATATATATATATATATATATATATATATATATATATATATATATATATATATATATATATATATATATATATATATATATATATATATATATATATATATATATATATATATATATATATATCAGGTTAGCCAGCAAATTTTCATGTTTATTTTCCATGACTTTTCCATAAAACTTTAACATACAAAGCAACAAAAAATTTCACATAGCCCTTTTCTTTACCCAAAAATATAAACTTACTTCAAAAGTGCTCTCATTGACTTTTAAATAATGATATTATAATGAGACTTTAAAAATACATTTTTTGTAATCTTATTTTGATTGTCAATTCAAATAATAACTTATAGTTTGCAACTAAATCAATCAAAATTCCCTGTGTTTGACATAATTTATTTAATTTCCTGACTTTAGCAGGATGTCGAAGTTACTGAACAACCTAATTATTTATAAATAATAAAAGTAAATTTATAGAAAAGCATTATATTATTATTAACAGATTAAAAATCTAAATACATTTTAAAGAAGGGTATTAGTTTTAATTTGTCTATTGTCTGGTTTCAAAATCTTTTCATCACCTTTTTGTACTGAGCTCATTTTGTTCCAACAAAAGTTTAAAGATTTTAAAATTCTTTTACAATTTTTCTAAAACTTTATCATTTGCTGCTAACTTTTCTACCGATTTCTGTTGATTTTTTACTGCTTCTTGTTACAATTAGCTATATTAGGTGTCTCTAACTACTGCACTTCGGATGCTAAATTACTACTACTACTACTTCAATAATAATGTTGTAATTTATTAAATTTCAAAAGAACTTTAAAAAACAATATGAATTGAAAAAGCTTATAAGAACTTTTGTTGTTGATTTATGAGATGAATCTGAATATAAATTTGCAGAAGAACATTAAATATATACATAAAAGTTTTTAATAGCAATCGAAGTTTATAAAAATAATATAAAAACTTTTATTTTTACAACACAAAAAAAAAAGTAACTTATTATTTATGAAATTAGTTGCATTCATTATGTAACTAATTATTTCAATCATTTCTCAAAAAGAAAACAAAATTTAAATATAACTAATTATTTCCATCATTTTTCAAATAGAAGACAAAATTTTATTTAAGGATAGAAAAGAAATGCAAAAAACACTTATAAAGTGTATTTATATTATGAACTTATGAATCTATACTCGTAATGTTTTAATGTTTTCTAACAACAAGTATGCGCACGCATGTTGTTTACAAAAAGATGTGACATGTGCAAGTCATCGATATATATATATATATATATATATGTATATATATATATATATATATATATATATATATATATATATATATATATATATATATATATATATATATATATATATATATATATATATATATATATATATATATATAGATCTCTTATATGTTGTCCGAGAGTTTTTTCAATATTTTGCAGACAAAAAGTAAAAATTAAAATGCAATACCGGAATTTTTTTTTTCTTAAATAATAGACTGCCTGCCCCAACCAAACCCTCAGTCGATGTAGCAGCACTAACATTGAGGGTCAGGCTAAAAGATAGTAGATGTAGCAGCACTCCGTTGCGAGTCAGTCTATTTATCAGTCGATATAGCAGCACTACCTTGCGAGTCAGGCTATTTGTCAGTCGATGTAGCAGCACTCCCTTGCAAGTCAGGCTATAATATAGACGATGTAGCAACACTCCGCGCATGATTTACAGTAAAAAAAAATAAAAATAAAAACATTGTTTATATTGTTAAAAACATTACGAATGTTTTAAAAACATTGAGAATGTTTTTAAAAACATTCTGGTCAATTAAATTTGCGTTTTTGTGGTTTTTTTAAAAAAACGATTAATTTGTAATTAAATTAATGGTTTTGACTTTCGTCCAACACGCAAATGTTGGACGAAAGTCAAAAGTAATTAAAAGTGACGTATGTATTTGCGTAAGAATCACTTTTTTCCTTCCGTGCTTCCCAAATGCAACAAACTATATATATATATATATATATATATATACATATATATATATATATATATATATACATATATATATATATATATATATATATACATATATATATATATATATATATATATATATATATATATATATATATATATATATATATATATATATATATATATATATATATATATATATATATATATATATATAAATCATTCATCTAAGCTTTAAATCAAAAAAATTTAAATTTTACATTATAAAAAAAAAAACCCTGAAAATTCAAAAGAAAAAAAATTAAAGTAGAAGTTTTCAACTTTTTTCAGTAGTTAAGTAAAGTCAGAAAGTTGTTTCAGCAGAAATATTATCTTCCTATTCTGACTTCTATAGAAAACAACATGTTTTGCATAATTAGCATCTTCTATAGAAAACAACATATTTTGCATGAGCATCTTCTATAGCAAACAACATATTTTGCATGGGCATCTTCTAAAGAAAACAACATAATTTGCATAATGAACATATTCTATAGAAAACAATATATTTTGCATAATGAGCATCGTCTGAGGTTACCTCTTTATTATGCTCACCATTTCTTTACTCCTGATTCCATTGTCTCTATAAATATCTTATTTGTTCTTTTATAAAATACTATTGTCACATTTGGCCTTAATTTTAAATGTTTTTTTTACTGGACAAGGTTAAAAAATTAGTTTTATATGTCTGGATCCACTATAGCACCTTGTCAAGCTTTAGCCTCTCCACGCCACTGAGGTGTTGAATATCAACGCCACTGAAGGGTTAGAATATTCACACCACTGGAGGGTTGAATATCTTTCTCTCTACAAGTACTACTCAAATAAAGCTAAAACTCAATCTTGACCAATTTGTTGTTTTGTAAAGATACATCCTTTCTGTTAGCTTTCAATTTATGTGAGTATGTCTGTATATGCAGGATTGGTCGCGAAGCGGGAGCGATCGCTCTCAAATACCGACCACGTAAATAATAGTTGCAAAAAACTGGCCAGATTTTTAAGTCGTTTTGAGAACATTTCAAAAAACAAAAAAAAAAGCGCAAAAAAGAATACTGGACCGATGAGAAAAAATTACAGTAGTAAAGAAATGTATGTTCTGGCACATTTTTATTTTCAAACATTTATCCAGCCACAATTTTATATATATTTTAAGATGTCCAATCGACCACAATTTTTATGAGTCTTTCAGACTTACTCTGCATGGGTTCGAAGAACCTACTTCTTATAGATCTGAAAGATCTATCAATTCTTTATTGTCAACCCATGAGTTAAACGATTCAAGATATCCATATCACTTTACTAGTGATTTATTTTTGAGTTTGCGAATCACTTTTTTAATTCTAAATATTTCCTGATTCGTTTTTTGCAGTTCTTGTTCATAAAAAGTTCCTTGTATTTCTTCACCATTATTGTCAGTTATTTTATAAGTTGGAGGATCTGTGTACTGAATTTGTGATATAGTAAAAACTTCTTCAGCCCATCTTGGTGTGTATCCTTTTTCAAATGTTGTCTTCTTTTTAGTTATTTTGACTCTATGATTAATTGAAAACTTTGGTCTTACAGACTCTGATCGTGCATTTCTGTTCAAGTTTAACCAAACAATATTCTTATTCTTTTCATCACTAGCTTTAACTGGTGTCATTTTAATTAAAGAATGTCTTGTGTTGTTGTATTTATTTACCATTTCATCTAAGACGTCAATATATTTTCTAGTAGAATTAGCTGAAAAGTATTTGAACATTTTCTCTTTCATTGTTCTATTCCAACGTTCAACTACACAACTTTTTTCTTCATTTTCAGTTGAGTATAACTCAACACCTAGAGCTTTAACATGCTTATTATAAAATTCTTGACCTTTATTTACCCACAATTTTCTGCACTTTCGTTCTTTAAATATTTTATTTAAAGCATTTGCAACATCAACTCAAGTTTTATTCTTTAATGGAACAATTCATCCATACTTTGAAAATACATCTATTACCATGAGTAAGTATTTTATACTGTAGTTGAATTTAGAGAAAGATTGCATGTTGACTAAATCAGCAGCCCATATTTCATCGATTCCATTTGCAATTACTTTTCTTTTTCTGAAATGTTTTATAACGGGTCTATGAAGTTCGTTCGCAAGTTCATCAGACCATTTCACATTTTTTTCTTTGACTTTTTCGCTGATCGATTGTAGTTTTTTTGAATACCGACTTTGCATGGGTCTTTCAGACCGAGTCCAAACTTTGCTTTAGAAGCGATGATAGGTTTTATAATGCCTCTTTCAATTTTTTCACGTGTAGTTGGATTTTTTATAGCGTCCATTTCTTCAATCATCATCTTATCAGCTAAATTTCTATTTGCAGTGTCTGTAAAGTGTTGATATGCGAGATCATGATGATAAGCAGCATTATCAACTCTATCTATAGGTTTACTCCATTCTTAATATGCGTCAGTAGAAGTGAGTCTCTCATTTAAATTAGTACCAGGACCAGCAAAGTTCATTCCAGGTAAGTGCATCTCACCTGGGAATTTTGCCCATGGTAATTTTACTTTTTTAGTTATTGAATTAATAGAGTTGACTAAGTCTCCTCCTTTCTTAGTGGATCTGACAAATTGAGTTTTTGTTGTTCCGCAAATGTCGCAAGTTCCGCGAATCATATTTCTATCGTTTTTGCTGACAAAGTTTTGTTGATTTAGTGTATTTGTATTTTTTTTGCATTTAACACAGTACATTATTTTATATATAAAAAATAATTATATATAAAAATGGATGTTGTCGATTTATCATGGAACGTAAAAAGAAATAAACAAAATAATAGTAAGTTGTTACCTAAAAGTATAAGATGTATAATTGTTGGAAAGTCGGGGTGTGGTAAAACTACTTTATTACTAAATTTGCTTTTAAGACCTGGATGGTTAGATTATAATAATTTACAAGTTTTTAGAAAATCTCTATTTCAGCCTGAAATAGAGATTTTCCAAATTACCAAAAGAAGTTATTCTTAATTTCTTTAAGTATCAGGACAAAATAGAAAATCCTGAAGAAGTTATTGAAGAAGTTTCAAAAACGTTTAATGAGAAAAATAGTAAAGTTGATATGGAGTGTAAATTTTTTGAATCAGCAGATGATGTACCAGATCCTGAAGATCTCGATGCTAGTAATAATAATTTAATGATGATTGATGATTTGCAACTGACAAAGCAAAATAAATGTGAGAAGTATTATATAAGAGGGAGGCATAGTAATGTAGATTGTTTCTATCTTGCACAAAATTATTTTATGTTGCCTAGACAGACTATAAGAGAAAATGCAAATTTTATTTGTTTATTTCCACAAGATTCAAAGAATTTAAATCATATTTATAAAGATCATGTATCGAGTGATATGTCAGAGGATGAGTTTAAAAAGTTATGTAGAACTGCATGGAAGAAAAAGCATGGATTTGTTGTAATAGAATTATCTTCTGAAAAAGATGATGGAAAGTATAGAAGTGGATTTGATAATTTTTATATTACATCTGACTATTTTAAAGATCCTTAAGATCTATAGAAAATTCTTTGATTTTTTAAAGATTCTTGATGAATAAATTTTTTAATATATAAAAATGCCTTGCATATATGTAAACGGAGACAGTAGTGAAATAGTAACTAAATTTAGTTAAAGTATTGAACTGGATAAAAATAAACAATATGAAATGGCTCTAGTTGGTTTAGAGACATATTATAGTTTTCCAAATATTGATTTTTCAAATAACAATTTTAGATTCAGTCCTGATAATGGGGTGAATTGGTTTGATGTTCTACTTCCAGTAGGAGCATATGAGATTGATGATATAAATAAGTATATTGAATTATTTTTAATTAAAAACGGTGATGTAATATCAGGAGTTCCAGCTATAACAATTGGAGCTAATAACAATACATTACATTCAACTTTAAATATTCAGACAGGATATAAAGTAGATTTTACAACTCCAAACTCAATTAGGACTATTTTAGGTTTTAGTTATCAAATATATTCAACAGGTTATTATGAATCTGAAAGTATTGTGAAAATATTAAAAGTGAATACTATACACATTACATCTAGTATAGTAGAAGATTCATATGTTGATGGAAAAACACAAAAAATTATATATTCATTTTTTCCTAATGTCAATCCTGGATATAAAATTGTTCAAGAACCAATTAATTTAATATATCAACGTGTATTGTTAGATTCGATTTCAACATTAGTAAATACAATAGTTGATCAAGATGGAAATCTAATTAATTTATGAGGTGAAAAAATTTCTATTAGATTTTACATAAGAGAAAAAAAAAATCTTATAATAAAATGACAAATTATACTAATGTTAAAATACATCTTTCAGAAGGACAATTGAAAAAAATTGAAAAAGCAATCAGTGAAAAGACTGGAGTTAGTATTGAATTATCACATTCAGATTTTAATGGAGAACATGCATTAGCTGTAACAAATACACAGATTAATAAAATTTCAAAAGCATATGAAGATGGTAAAGGAGTAGTGCTAAAATTAAGCAAAAAACAACTCATGTACAATGCTAAAATAAAGAAGGGAGGATTTCTAGGAGCACTTTTACCTTTCTTAGGATCAGCTGGAAGTTTTTTAGCATCAAAAGTAATACTGTCTCTAGCAACAGGACTTCTTACAGGTGTAGGAGCTGCAACTGGGAACAATCTGATTAATAAAATTGCTGGAAATGGTATTGGTAAAAAAAGATTTTATAAAGTTAGAAATGGAGAAGGAATTAAGTTCACTAAAATGGGAGGTGGATTATTTATGAGTCCATGGAAAAGTGGAGGATCATTAGGATGGACTATACTTAAGTGCTGGAAATGGTTATGTGAGAACTGGAGCAGGTCTATTATTAGGGCCTAATTCACCATTTGCTAATATACCTTTTTTGAATTTGATTTTGTAAAAAAATAATTTAAGACATCAAAGATTTTTCATGAATCTAAAAAAAATCTTGATATATAAAAATGGTATATCATTCTCCGATACATAAATTTATAAATAAAAGACAAAGAGCTTTTTGGTATGAGAGGCCACTTCCAAGTTGTATTATTAATACTCCTAATTATGGATTAGTAGATACTAGTTCGCCTTGAACTGTTATAAAAGACCCAAAATCTTATTTTGTATTTAATGACACTTTTGATAATAAGCAGGAATTAATAGTTGATGGGTCTAAATATAAAATATTTGCACAGGAAGATATTAAATTAGCATTTATGTCACATAAAGTTATATCTTTGCAAATAGGTGTAAAAATTGATGATCCTAGTTTTGTATTAATTTCTTTAGAAAATAGTCTAAAATTAAAAATGCTAAGTTTAGATAACAATATTGTATCAGAATCAGTTGATGATATTGTTGTGATTATTAAAAACTATAATTCAATTGATATAACAATTAAAAAAGGTGATGTATTATGCTATGTTAATTTAGTAAAATAAATAATTTTATTTTGCTTTATAAAATGGAGTATTTAAATAATTCAAATATGAATAAATTGTATCCGACTTTACCAAATGAATATACTGAAATACAGCAGATAGATCCTATTGCTTACCGTCTGAATAAGATTAGTGAAATTCAAAAAGAAATAGAAATTGAGAGAGAAAAGAGATTAACATTAAGTAAAAAGTATCATAAGGCAATAAAAGTAATTTCTGCAGTTGATGTAGCGTTAATTGGAAGTACAATGGCACTAGGAACTGTTGGAATTGGTTTTTTAGCCACAATAGTAGCATAGCTCTTTCATTGATAGGAGGTCAAGTGAATAAAAAATTAAATTTAAAAGCAGAAAAGCATGAAAGCATTAAAATACTTGCTAGTTCAAAATTGAATACGATAAGCGATCATATTTCTAAAGCTTTAGTAGATGGGAAATTAGATGATAAAGAATTTGAGCTGATACTTAGCAAATTTGAAAAGTTTAAAGTTATGCTTGAAGATATTAGGACAAAAATTAAAAAAGATATTGATGAACAAACTAAGATATCATTAATTAATCAAGGAAGAGAAGAAGCGATTAATTTACTTCAAATGAGATTTAGTAAATCCGAAGGATCAATGCGAAGTAAATCTGAAGGATCAAAAAAATGAAAAAACAAAATAACTATATGTATAGGTTAATATATTTATTATTTATTAATAAATATGTTTTATCCGTTCTTTTTAGAATGTAGTAAACGTGAAAGAGATTTGAATCAAAAAAAATATTTGGAACTTCTTGGATTTAGAAAAGGAGGTTTTATTGTTGATTCAGGAAGTCACTCTATATTTATCACTGATTATGGAAACTTTCAGATACCATCAACTTATAGTGATGATGAGAGAAATAAACTTTATAAACTTATCTGGAATAAAGATAGTGATTTTATAAAGTAGAAAGTGAAATTAAAGATCATAATAAACAATGGAGTAATGTTAAAAAGAATTATAAATTGAGAATGATAGATAAATATGTACTTCAATTAGAGTGTGACTTTAAAGAAAAAAAACTAATAAAAAGTATTTTATCAATTGCAGTACTAACAGGATTATTAGAATCAGATGACATCACTTATAAAGATGATGAAATTAAAAATATAATTAACATTGAAAAATATAAATAAAAACATATACTTTTTATGTTAACATAAAATTCTATGTTGTGTTATGTTTTTTTATTTTTGCATATTAAAAAAATGTCGTTTTTAAAAATTATTGATCCTGAAAAGAGAAATCAAGCTATTGAAGAATACAAAGCTTTGAAAAAAATAGTACAACAAAATGCTCTTAATGAAAAGATTGGTGAATCTAATTTTAATCAAGACTTGACAAAGTTGTATAGTCCACTCATTGTGAGTCAATCTGGTATAAGTAAAGGGATATCAAAGTTGAAAGATCAATTAGCACTTACTTTTCCAAATACTGAGATACTCAGTATGGATCAAAAGGATCTACTCTGTAGGGATCAAAAGGATCCTTATGCATCTAAGATTGAGTTTGATAGTTCAAGGTTATTAAAGTTAGGCAAAATTGCAACGGATTATCTTAGATTATATACATCAAGCAAAAAGTCTACAGATACAGTATTTGGAATACATTCTAAAGATGGAGAGTTATACATTGGTAAAAAGCCAATAACTATTGATGAAAATAATATAAATATTGATGGAAAAGAATATATTGGTACAAAAGGTGGGAATTGATAACAAAATTTAATCCAAATAAAGAAGTATATAATAATGAAGATATTAAAAACTATAGAGATATATTACTACAAACAGATGCAGTTACTTCTAGTAATCCAAACAAACCAAAGTCGTCAAGAAGTGAAAAATACAATGAATTGATATCCCCAATTTGGAAGGATATTAAGGGAGCAAGGAGAAAACTAGAGTATGAGAGAAAAGGAAGTGGAGTTGGAGATAAGAGAAGAATTAAAACTGTAATTCAAACTGTAATTCTTTCAAGCGATCCTAATGCATTAGTTGAAATGTTAGGATTGCGAATAGCTGCTTGGGAGGCTGGTAATAATTCATCAAGAAATGAAGCTGTAGCAATTAGCGATAAATTACTAAGGCAGGGTATATTAAATAGTGAAGAATATAAAGCAATACAAAATATTCTAGCAGTATGAATAAAAAAAAATTGTGTATATAAAAATGATCATCATTAAAAATAAGAGATATATTAAGAAGCATGTTATTGGAGGAAGTGGACTTTTCGATACTCTAAGAGAGATGTTTAGACGAGCAGCAGCATCAAATGTAACTAAAGTATCATCAGCTATGGTTAAAAAGCTTGCAGCTACTGATTTAGGAAAAAGTGCATTAACTGCTGCTAAATCAGCAGGAAAAGAACTATCATTATCAGCAATAGAACCTGCTAAAAATACTGCAATAGAAAAAGGAAAAAAAATAATTGATAAAGTATCTAAATTAAATCTTGATAAAAAAAGTGAAGAGCTATTATCAAACTTGATTAGATCTGGAACACAAAGTAATGAAGCAAATCTTAGTAATTTAGCATATGGATCTTCAATAAAACCAAAGAAATCAATTCGAAGTGAAAATGCTATTAGAATTGAAGAATTAGTTAAAAAAGGGAATGGGCTCAGATTATTTTAAAAATTCATTATCAGATAAAAAAAAAAATTTTATTTTATCTAAAAAATGACAACTTCTGAAGTATTTAATTATGATGAGCCAATGAAAGATGTAGGAATTGAAAGATTTCAATATTATGCCTATAATCCGATAATTGGTACAAATCTAAATAGCGGAGACATAAGAATTACAATTGATCAAACTGATTTATATACACTACCATCTAAAGCTTATATTTTAGTTGAAGGGACACTTCTTAAAAATGATGGGACAGCTTATGCTAATACAGATGTAATATCTTTATTAAATAATGGTATCATGTATCTATTTGATAGGATATCATATAAATTATCATCTACAGATGTAGAGACAATTGATAATCCAGGTGTAGCTACAACAATGCTTGGATTGTTAAAATATTCTAACAACTTTCAAGTTTCAAAGGGATTAAATCAATTATGGTATAAAGATTTCTCAACAACAGCATCGCTAACAGATAACGTTGGATTTGCAATTAGGCAAGGAGTAATAATACAAAAACCAACTACAAAGGGAGCATTTTCATTTCGTATACCTTTAAACCACATTTTTGGTTTCTGCGATGATTATGACAAATCTGTTTTTTGGATTTATACAAACATAACCTCTTACTAGAGAAAGTGACAATAATGCCATATTTAGAGCTAATAATGTAGTTGCTGGTAAAGTTGTTCTTGATAAAGTAGCATTATACATTCCACAGTTAGATCCATCATTTGAACAAGAATCTAAACTTCTCAGTATGACATCATCAAAAGTAACTATCCAATCAGCTTACAGAGAGCGTTGTCTTAATAGTATGGCAGTACCACAAACTACATCATTTAATTGGCAACTTAGGCATCTTCTGAAAGACCTAGATATGTCATTGTTGGATTTCAAACAAATAAGTTATTAGATCAAACAACAAATCCTTCATTATTTGATCATTGCGACTTGCAAAATATGCAAGTTGTTGTTAGTAATAAAAATTATCCTGAACTTAACTATATTTCATTTCCAAATATGAAGTATTCATTAACTTATGGTACTGCATCTGATTTTAGTGAAAAATTTTATGGAACTAGTGACTTGATAACAAATGGAAACATTCTATATACTGAATATAGAGATTTATTTCCAATTATGGTTTTTGATGTTAGTAATCAAAGAGAAAGATTAGATTCATCAATAGTAAATATATCAATTAATGCAACATTTAATACTGCAGTACCAGCAAATACTATGGCATATGCTCTTGTAATATCAGATAAATTATTAAACTTTCAATCAGATGGAAACGAGCTTACTTAAATACATTAATTTTATATAAAAATGAATTAAAAAAATTTTTTTCTTTATATAATAAAAATGTATTATACTAGAAAAGATTTACAAAATCTATTGAGAAAAAATAATATAACAAAAACATCAGACAATTATGTAACATTATTAATGCTAGCTATAGATAATAAGTTGATAGATAAAGATAAAATAATGTCAAAAGTAGTAGAATCAACTGATGAAAAAAGGCCTGTTGGTCGTCCTAGAATTCATGAATTAAAAGGAGAAAATGTAGATAAAAGACCTGTTGGTCGTCCTAGAATACATGAGATAAAAGAAAAGAAAAAAGAAATAGATCCAAAATATGAAAGATTGAGATCAATTAAGAAAAAGCCAGTCACTATTAAATTAACAAACGTAGATACAGGGGAAGAAATAGTATACAAATCATTATATAGAGCTATGAAAGAAACTAAGCATGAATATGAATATTTTGAATCGCGTGATGGAAAGGTTGATAATGGATATAAGATTGAAGTATTCAATTCTGAAAAGTTAAAAAAAAATGTAAAAAAATTCTACATTGTAAAAATATTTTTTTTTAAATTAAATAAAAAAAATATTTTATAAATAAAAATAATGGCATTTATAACAATTGAATCATTTGATATTAAAAACTTATTTGTAAAAGATATATTCAAAGCAGATAAGCCAGTTCCATATCAAAAATTACAACTTGCATATAAATATCCAACAGGTGCTGGTCCTGTTCTCATTAAAACATTACCTTCTTTTTCCTATGGTGTGTGTGAAAATAGAGATTTTAAAAATGATAAACTTAATGGTTATTCAATGTCATTTGTATGTGATAAAGAAAAATCTGATGAACAAGAAAAGTTTATTGCAATGATTGAATCTATTGAAAAATTTTGTAGAGATCAAATTGAAGTATATAAAAATAAGATAAAAAAATCTAAAGTTAATCTTGTTAATTTAAAAATTTTAAGATATAATGCAGATAAACCTCAAATAATATATGGAAAGTTATTTACAAGTAATAAAGATTTAGAAATAACTACAGTTTTCCGTCGTAGAAAAACTAAAATAGCAGATCTGTCAGATCAATGCAAAGTAAATCCGAAGGATCAATGCAAAGTTAATCCGAAGGATACTGTAAAATCACTTGTTATAGCTTCACCTTATGATTATATCAAACAAAGATGTGAAGCTATTGAATGCTTAAAGATTGAAGGTATTTTTATTGGTTCAATGATAGAGCCAATACAAGTTAAACTTTAAGAAGTAGTTATTGTTAAAAAGATTTCTAATTTTATTAGTGTAATGAATGATTTAGATTTAGGAAGTGAATCAGATGATGAGTTGTAAAATATTTAATAATCTAAGGATTTAAAAAATATATAAAAATGGGAGATAAAGCTATGGAATTTTATAGAATGTATAAGCCTACGTCATGCAGTTTGTATTGGAAAAGAGAATAAATAAATAATAATTTAAAAGATTTAAAAAAATCTTGCTATATAAAAAATGGAAAACATAATTCTTATGGATCCGAAGGATCTAATTGACGAACCGATTCCATACATATCATCAAAAATATTAACTCCTAAACCTTTTGTATATAGAATAACAACTGTTCAAAATGAGAGACAATTTGAAAAACTGCGAACAGTAGAATATTACTGTAGAGTGAGAGAATGGGAGTGTGTATAATATTTTATATGAAATTTATCATATGAAATATTTTAACAAGAAAAAGAATTTTGAAAAATGATATAAATAAATTTTTTATAATAAAAAATATCTTTCATATATAAAATGGAAAACGATATGAATAGCAAAAATGTAAAAGAATTAAAAAAAATCGCTAAAGATCGAAAAATTAAATATTATTATAATATGCGAAAAGATAAACTTATTAATGCATTATCTCAGAGACAAAGACCAGTTCCTGCTCCTCGTCCTATTCAAAGACCAGTTCCTGCTCCTCGTCCTATTATTCAAAAGCATACTTCTTATGGGCCTGAAAGGCTTATACTTGATGAACCAATTCCATTATCAGTTCAAGCACCTGTTTTAGAACCTGGACTCTTTTCAAGGTTGACAACAGCTTCAAAAAATGTATCATCTTATTTCATCAACAGCTATAATGATGTTGTAAAGTGGGTTAAACCATATATTCCAAATCTAATTAAGAAGAAAGTAGAAGATACAGGATCTGATATCAAAAGAAAAATAGAATCAATAAAATCTATAGTTTCTAATACAGTATACAAAAAACAAATAGAATTTAAATTGTCACAATCAGCAGTTAAAAATGTGACAAAACAATTTACAGTTAAAGGTGTAGATGGATATGATGCAGAATCTTTCATTAAAGATGCTAAGAAAAATGCAAATAAAATACTAAATAAAAATAGAGGATCAAAAGTGAATATAGTTATCACTTGTAAAATGGAGAAGACGAGTATTACAACAGGAGAAACTATAACTGCAATTGTCCCATTTACAACTAAGAGTTTAAGAGTATTAGAATCTACAAATTTAGATGAGTTTTATGAAGAAGCAAAGTCTAAAATTTTAGAAAACTTATCATCATTTCAACAGCTAGGATCAAATTGGAGATTTGTTTCTATTATAAAGATAGATATAAATATGATAGAGTATAATCCTCTTAAAGCAAAATCATATATTCCGCTAGATAAATATTTAGAAACTAAAAAAGCCATTATTAATATGAAAAATGAAGATAATGAATGCTTTAAATGGTGTATTGCAAGAGCATTAAACCCAATAGATGAGAATCCTCAAAGAGTAAATAAAGATCTTAAAAATAAAGCTGAAAAAATAAATTGGGATAAAATAGAATTTCCAGTTTCATTAGATAAAATTACGCAATTCGAGAATAATAATAAAGATATCAGTGTGAATGTATTCGGATATGAGAATCGTGAGAAGTCAGTTTATCCTTTATGTATATCTGATAATAATGATCGTCAACATTTAATAGATTTATTATTAATATCTAATGATGAAACAGCTCCGCACGGGCCTGAAGGGCCTAATCATTACTGCTTAATAAAAGATTTAAGCAGATTACTTTCATCACAAACATCAAAAAGAACAAATGCTAAACATTATTGTAGAAATTGTTTATTAGGATTCAATTCTGAAGAATCATTATCTAAACACAAATTATATTGTAATACACATGATTCAGTGCGCATTGAACTTCCTGATCTAGGTTCAACAATGCAATTTATTCATCATAATAGGTCGATGAGAGTACCATTTGTTGTGTATGCAGACTTTGAAAGTTTTATTAAGCCCATTAATACTTGTACACTAAATCCGAATGAATCTTATACTAAACAGTATCAAAAGCATACACCTAGTTCATTCTGCTACTATATTAAATGTTTTGATGAATGTTATTATCAAGGTAAATTAGAAACATTTACAGCAAATAGTGAAGAAGATGATGTTGCACAAATATTTGTTGACAGATTAGAAGAAGATATTAAAAATATTTGTAATAGGATCAACTTTAAAAAGGACATGATATATACTCATGAAAATAAGAAAGACTTTAATGAAGCAACTGAATGTCACATTTGTGGAGAATATTTAGGAGAAGACAAAGTACGTGACCACTGTCACATTACTGGAAAATATAGAGGTGCTACACATAATAGTTGTAATTTAAAATATAAAATTCCAAAATTCATTCCAGTACTATTTCACAATTTATCAGGTTATGATAGTCACTTATTTATAAAGAAATTATCTGGAGGAAAATTAAGTTGCCTCCCTAACAACGAAGAAAAGTATATTAGCTTTTCTAGAGAGATTAAAATTGGAGAATTTACTAATAAAGAAGGTAAGAATGTTGCAATTAAACATGAACTTCGTTTCTTAGACAGTTATAGGTTTATGTCTTCTAGTTTAGATGTTTTATCAAAAAATTTATTAAAAGAACAGTGTAAAAATATTGGAAAATTTTATTTAAAGAAACAATTAGATTTATTACTAAGAAAAGGTATTTACCCTTATGATTGGGTAGATTCTGTTGATAAATTTAATGAAACCCAATTACCTCCAAAAGAGTTGTTCTTTTCTAAATTGAATGATGAAGGCATTAGCGAAGATGATTACTCACATGCTAAAAATGTGTGGAATTAGTTTAAATGTAAATTTTTTAGAGACTATCATGACTTATACAATGTTTCAGATGTGCTCTAATTATCTGACGTCTTTTTAGAGATGTTTGTATGAAAAATTATAAATTAGATCCTGCTTGGTACTTCACATCACCAGGATTAGCTTGGGATGCAGCTTTAAAATTAACAAAAGTAAAATTAGAATTGCTAAGTGATTATGATATGATACTTATGATAAAGAAAGGTATAAGAGGTGGAATCAGTATGATATCAAATAGATTAGGAGCTTCTTATAATAAGTACATGGATGACGCATATGACAAAAGCAAAGAATCAACATTCATCCAAAATCTAGATGCTAATAATCTATATGGATGGGCAATGAGTAAACCACTTCCAACACATGGTTTTAAATGGATGGACCAAAATGAAATAGAAAACTGGAAATCAGTTCCATGCATACTAGAAGTAGATTTAGATTATTCAGAAAGTCTTCCTGATGAACATAATGATTACCCACTTGCTCCTGAAAGGGTAAAAGTAAATTAAGTCGAAAAACTAATTCCAGATTTAAATCATAAGAAAAATTATGTTATACATTATGAAAATCTAAAATTGTATGAAAGATTAGGTCTAAAGATCACAAAAATTCATAGAGGAGTCATGTTTGAAGAAAGAGCTTGGTTAAGTCAATACATTGACCTTAATACTAATCTAAGAACTAAAGCAACGAATGATTTTGAAAAAGACTTTTTCAAATTGATGAATAATTCAGTATTTAGAAAAACAATGGAGAACATTGAGAACAGAGTCGATGTTAGATTAATAACTAACAGAGATGAAGCTGTTAAATTAGCATCAAGACCAAACTACGAAAGTAGAACAATATTTGATGAAAATTTAATAGCTATACATATGAAAAAAATTAATGTACAACAAACCAATTTATTTAGGAATGTGCATTTTAGAATTAAGCAAAACTCTAATGTATGAATTCCATTACGATTACATAAAGAATAAATATGCTGATCGAGCGAAACTATTATTCACAGATACAGATTCTTTAGCATACGAAATTAAAACAGAAGACTTTTATTCAGATATTTCTAAAGATATTGAAGACAAATTTGATACAAGTGAGTTCGATCCAAAGCACCCAGCAATTAATAATGTAGGATTTGAAGTTGATCTTAATAAGAAAGTATTAGGAATGTTCAAAGATGAAGCAGGAGGAGCACAAATTGAAGAATTTGTAGGACTCAGATCTAAATTATATTCCTACAAAGTCCATGGAAAATAAAATAATAAAATGTAAAGGAATAAAGAAAAATTTTGTTAAAAAGTATATAACACATGAAGATTATAAACATTGTTTATTAAATAAAGTAGATCAAGTTAGGAAAATGAATGTAATAAGATCCCATTCACATGAAATATATGCTGAAGAAATAAATAAAATTGCATTAAGTGCAGACGATGATAAAAGAGTTATTTTAGAAGACAGAATTCACACTTTAGCATACGGACATTATAAATTAAGACGATAGACATTAAGACGATAGGCATTAAGACGATAGGCATTAAAGAAACACCACCTCCCTTCACCCTAAGTCATACTAAACAAGATACAAAAAATGACATAAATATTTTTTATTTATTTAAAATGAGAATAAATAAAAAACAAAAAGTAATATTAAAAACTTTGTTATTAGACGATTATAAATTAAAATTAATAAAGATATATACAAATAATATTAAAGAAATTATTCAAAAAATAATAAAAGCTGTAAAACAATATTACAAATACTACGGTGAAAAATGTATTAATAATGTTGATATTTCAATCTATTTCATACAAAACACTGATAAATATGATCCATTTATAAACTTGTATAATATTATAGAAGTGTACATATAAATTTACAAAAAGTTTAAAAAAAAAATGATATAAATAATTTTCTTGCGTATATAAAATGGAAAATAGAGAATTAAAATTAAAAACTCTTTTACTTAGTAAAAATGAAATAATTATATTTGCTAATAGAGCTGATAAAGATTTAATAAACAAAGATATAAAAGATATAGTAAAAGAAGCTTACTGTAATAATGATAACGTAAACTTAGAAATCCATTACATCAGAAACATTGATAAATATGACTTAATTTCATATTATGATGATATTATAATATATAAAACTGGACGTATTAGTAAATATAAAATAGTTCGTAAAGAATATGAAGAAGAAATGGAAGAGTCAGATAAAGAGTCAGATGAAGAGTCAGATAAAGAGTCAGATGAAAAGTCAGATGAAGAGTCAGATGAAGAGTCAGATGAAGAGATTGAAGAGACTGATAATACTAATGTAATTATGAATATTGTAATTAATTCTAAGAAACTAAAGAATCTAACAATTAATCATTAATATATATAATAAAAAGTTTATTATATATAAAATGGACAAGTTTATTAATGTTGAAGGATTAGTCTTACCAAATGAACCTCTAACTAATTTTCAATTGATAGAAGCCGCAAAAAAACTAAAAAATTTTAGAAGTGTATTTGTTAGAGATCAATTATACAATAGAACAATAAAAAAAGAATGTGGAATATTAAATACAGGAGATTCAAGTACTAATAGATTTCATTGGATTTGTTGGTATAAAGACGATAAAGTAAAGTACACTTTTGACTCTTATAGCCAACCTCCACCATCTGAACTTGTTGAATACTTACGCTATCCTGTTTATTATAATAGTGAAAGAGTTCAATTTGGAAATACTTCTTATTGCAGCCACTTGTGTCTTTTTTTTTAAAGAAATTAGATAAAGGATACGATTTTTAAGATATTATTGAAAACTTATTGAATGCAAAAATATAAAAAATCAAAGATTTTTCATAAATCTGAAAGATGTTTTTAAATCTTTCATATATAAAATGCCTGTCGATATATTCGGAAGAACTTCAAACTCAAATACACAATCAATAGTAAACCGATTAACTATGTCTCAAGCTAATAACACATTTCTTAGAAAAGATGGACTAAATAATATGACTAATAAACTTGATATGAATGGTAATACAATAGAAAATGTGCCAGCTCCTATCCATCCAAATGATGTTGCTACAAAAGATTATGTTGACCATATAGTACCTACTTCTCACATTTTAAAAATAGATTCAAGTTTAACATGTCTTGGATCGAAAAATCAATCTCTTCCACCGTGATAATCTCTTCCAACGTGATAATCGTGAAAAATCAATCTCTTCCACAGGTGATTAGGGAACAGATGCATATATTAAATCATTTAATAACAATAACAGTGGTATCCTAAGAAAACTATGGCTAGCATTATAAATCTATTTCTATTAAACCACCTGTAGATGGCAAACTTCGCATAGGAAATTTAGCTTATACTACAACTAATACTGGAATGGATACTAATGGTCTAGCCTGTGATTTTTTGTGTTCTCCTCTTGGTGGTCCATTTTATGCTAACTCTTTGCAAGGATGTAATATGCATACTTCT
This sequence comes from Hydra vulgaris, assembly GCF_038396675.1. Classification (NCBI taxonomy): domain Eukaryota; kingdom Metazoa; phylum Cnidaria; class Hydrozoa; order Anthoathecata; family Hydridae; genus Hydra; species Hydra vulgaris. The sequence continues at coordinate 54,221,863 of NC_088932.1, read as the reverse complement.
ACTCAATTTGGAGGATATTTTAAATTTGATATGCCATTTAAACAAACTTTAAAAATTGAACTTTATAACGCTACTGGAGTTGTTCTTAACTATTGGATACAACCTTTTGTTGCTAGAAATCTATCATTACCACCTTACATCGCAGATCTTACTTTACGATCTGATGTATTTAGATATACTAATACATCTTATGGTAGTGAATATATATTGATAAATACTGCAGGAAAGGGTAATGGGGTTTATTAAAAATATATTAGAATGCATATTATTGGTATATCTGGAAATTGGTGGGAATCAAGAGTACGAATGTATGATGGTAGCGCTCCTCCTAAACATGCTAACAATACTATAACACCTTGGACTCCATACAACTATGGTAATTATTCATTATTTAGTGGATATGTAGATGCAAATAATCAGTCTAGTAATAGTACATGTATTTTCATGTCATCTGGATTAGAAGATTTTTATCTTACATCGTGGAATAGTGCTAATCTTACTTCATTTAATAATGAAGAATCTGGATTATTAGCTCAAATAAACTCTAATGGTACTACAGCATCATCAATTGATTCAGCAACTACTATCTCATTTTACAGAAATTTTAAAGATTCTATGCCTAGTGTTGGTCAAGGAAGAAGATTGGTAGTCACATTAAACTCTGGTGATGAACAAGTTGGACAATCTGGAAGTTTTCATGTCATTGGTGTAGCTTACTATTACAGTTAAAATCGATCATAAAAGTTGTGGTCAATTGGACATCTTAAAATATATATAAAATTGTGGCTGGATAAATGGTCGAAAATAAAAATGTGCCAGAACATACATTTCTCTACTACTAATTACAATAAATTAAAAAAAAAATTAAGAAAGTAAAATAACTTTTAATCAATCAATCAATATATTCTGAATTACATGATATTACAATTCAAGGATGTTTACAAAGAGTATAATTACTAATGATACGTAAACATACGTAATGAATAATAACACAAGAATAAAATAATAACAACTCTAAAAATCATAACATTAACAATAATAATAACACTAATAATAACTTTGATAATAAAAATGGTATTAATAACAATAAAAATAATGATATTAATAAAAATAATGATATTAATAAAATAAAGGTAATAATAATAATGCAAAAAAACTTATTACAAAATAAATTACCTTTAGAACAAATACTTTTGAAACATAGCTCTTTAATAATTCTTACGATTGCTTAATAAGGAAACAAATGTTCTTTTATTTATCAAAGACTATAATATAATTTGTATTTATATAAACGTGTCTTATTTCCAGTGCTAAATTAGGGAGAGTTAATAACTACTTTATGCTTCGCATAGTTTGAAAATTTTAACATATTTGAAACAATTCTTCTTAGTAAGACGAACAAATTAAATAATTAAATCATTGAGTTACTGTAGAAATTAAATTAACCAGATAGAAATCAACTAAAAAGTTTAAAAATACTTTATGAAGAGGAAGTGGAACTGCTTCACAATATCACTGATGATGTTTAGTGAGTGGGCTTTTTAATTTTAATTAGTATTAAAACAGAAAAAAGTAACTTTAAGTTTAAGTATAACGAGTTTGTAAGAATGGCAACTATAACCTTTACAATTTTTTTTTTAAACGATTTTTAATTTTTTTACATTTAAATTAACTTGCTTTCTTGTCGGTTTGTTTATTTTTTGGTGTCCGTGCAAAACAAACACAAGGGTCAACATAATAATAAAAGACATCGTTTAAAAAAACTAAAACAAACAACGCTAAACAGGCATTAGTTTAGGGATTGTCCATAAATTAAGTAACGCAAAACTTATTTTAAAAATATCACTTCTTGTATTTTTATTTCATAATTAGTTTTATTAACTTTGATGATTATTAATAATTTCATTGAAAATGCAATTATTGTTGAAAGTCTTTATGTTTACAATATAAATCGTAAAAACTGTTTTAAAAGACTACATTAGAATAAAAACAGATACACAAAATTTCATTTACATAAAAATACATACTTTTTAAATAATAAATAAGAATATACTAATAACATCTACAATTTATAACAAACTTTCAAAATTTTGACAATTTAAAAACTATATATAATAAAACATTTATTTTTGTAAACAAATAATAATAGTTTAAAAGATTTACGGCTTTGCAGATGTGGCTCCAAGAATGAGCCATAGTATTAAAATAATAGTTCGTTCAATAATATATACTTAAAACAATTTATGCTAGAAATCGCAAAACTTAACAAACCTAAAATAATACAATTTTTAAAATATTTCAACAGAATTACTTTATTTCGCTTAGTCAGCGAATTTTTTGAACCAATAGAATTAGTTTGTTTGTAAATTTGGCAGGTTTATAGTGTTCGCTTTTTATTCTCCCGCACCAAGATGTTTTGGAACATTCAAGATTATGTATGTTTCCATGTATGTTCGTAAAACAAAAAGTTTTTGTTTTACGAACATACATGGAAAAACCAAACATTTTTTGTTTTTGACATACATAACTTAAATGTTCTCAAAACAACTAAAAAACCTGGCCAGTTTTTTGCAACTAAATATTATTTCCATGGTCAGTATTCAAGAGCAATTGCTGCCGCTTCCCGACCAAGCCTGTATATGTATATATGTACATACATATATTTATATATACATATATACATATATATATATATATATATATATATATATATATATATACATATATATATATATATATATATATATATATATATATATATATACATATATATATATATACATGTATATACATATATATATATATATATATATATATATATATATATATATATATATATATATATATATATATATATATATATATATATATATATATGTATATACACATATATATATATATATATATATATATATATATATATATATATATATATATATATATGTATATACACATATATATATATATATATACATATATATATATATACATGTATATACATATATATATAAATATATAACGGGTCCGCCAAATAATTTTTTTTTTTTGAAAATGCTATAAAAAAAACTACTGAACATTTTCTCAAATGTCTTTTTTTATTTGAAAGTACAATCCTTCCGGTTAATAATGGAAAATAATTTCATTCAAATGGCTGCCTCGGCTGGCCATGCAATAGCCTACACGATCGGTCCAATTTTTAAGCACATTATCGATTGTGTGCAGCTGCATTTCACCAATGGCTTCACGAATATTGTCCTTTGAAGCGCCAATTGTCTCTGGCTTGTCGGCGTAACACTTATCTTTGAGGGCACCCCACAAATAATAGTCCAACGGTGTCAAATCGCAGCTCCGAGGTGGCCAAACAACATCAGCTCTGCGGCTGATAATGCGATCTTCAAAAACAGGGCGCAAAACATCGAGTGTAGCTTCGGCTGTGTGGCACGTAGCGCCGTCCTGTTGAAACCAAATGTTGCCAATGTCCTCCTCTTCAATTTTTGTGAACAAAAATTCGGTCAACATGGCCCGATAACGATTGCCATTGACTGTAACGACCACTCCTTGCTCATTTTCGAAGAAAAATGGCCCAATTATGCCTCTGGACCAAAATCCGCACCAAACAGTGACTCGTTTTGGGTGCATCGGCTTTTCAATGTATGCGTGCGGGTTTTCTGTGCCCCAAATGCGACAATTTTGCTTGTTTACATACTAGCCAAGATCAAAATGAGCTTCATCTGAAAAGATGATTTTTTTGGCAAAATCGGCATCTTCTGTAAGTCGATCGCAGGCCCACTTAGCAAAGCAAAAACGCATTGAATGGTCAGTTGGCTTCAACTCCTGAACCAATTGGACTTTGTATGGCGTCATACCAAGGTCTTTATGCAAAATTCGTCTCAATGATGTCTCCGAAATAATCAATTGTTGAGAACGACGGTGAATTGATGTTGATGGCGCTTCACGCACACTTTCTGCCACAGCAGCAATATTCTCGGGTATACCCACTGTTTTTGGCTTTTCACGCTTTGGTTTATCAATGAGGATGCCAGTTTCTTTCACTTTTTTCACAAGGTAACGAACATACGGAGCTGACGGTGCTTCTCTTCTTCCAAAATCCGTACGCAATTTTCGCACACATTCTGCAACATTACCATGATTTTCAAAGTAATGTCGCAATATTTCCCAACGTTGTTCAAGCGTATACACAACCATATTCATTCAGCGGAAGGATAAAACTAATTATCTGTCAAATCAGACATGAGTGTCTGATTTGACAGATAATTAGTTTTATCTAAGTGTTACCATTAACGAAATAAGCACTAGTTGAAAAAAAAAAAGTTAGATGGGGGACCCGTTATATACATATATGTTTTTAAAAACATTCTGGTCAATTAAATTTGGTTTTTGCGGTTTTTTTAAAAAATTAATTAGTAATTAAATTAGTGGTTTTAACTTTCTGACAACACGCAAATGTTGGACAAAAGTCAAAAGTAATTAAAAGTGACATATTTGATGGCATAAGAATCATTTTTTTCCTTCTGTACTCCCAAATGCAACAATCTATAGAACTACATATATATATATATATATATATATATATATATATATATATATATATATATATATATATATATATATATATATATATATATATATATATATATATATATATATATATACATATATATATATATACTTTCAACAATCTTCAAGCAACTGGAAGAGAAAAGATAAAGTTTATAGAGCAAGATAACAATTAATGGACGACTTAAAAGATTGAAAATTATATGAATCAGCAAAATAAGACGAGGGTAGCAAATTCCAAAGTACTGATGGTAGAGGAAAAAAAACTAGACAAATAAGAATTTTTGGAGCTTAGGAACTTAGCACTTAGGAACAGTCACAATAAAAGGATGAGACTTAATTTAATGACGAGTAACATGAGAATGAACTTTATTAGATGACCCAAGAGATGCTAGTTCTCTAGATCAGTGCTCATTATAGTATTTATAGAAAATTTATTATACTTAATTTATTATAAATTATTACACTTATAGATAAGAAAAGGAGAAACAACATTACAACGATGTGATAATGGTTGGAGGTTGGCTGCAAGAGCAGGTCCATCTATGTTTACAACGCATTTTTGCACCTTGTCTAAAGATCCACCCTAGATGTAGCAACAGTATTCAAGGACGGATTTGAGATTAATAGAGATAAAGAATAGAATCTGGAGTAAGAGTAGCAAGCATGATAAATAGATGCAACCATAGCAGATGTTATGGTTGCATTTCTTATATATATCTCTGATATATATATATATATATATATATATATATATATATATATATATATATATATGTATGTATATGTATATATATATGTATATATATGTATATACAGCTGCGAAAAATAAAATAGCACCACCACCAAAATTTGGTTGAAATTAGAATTTTTAATTATTTCTGATAGCTTGAAAATCTTTTAAATACATATTTAAAAGTAAAATGGTTTATCATTTTTATAAAAAACAAAATATACAAGTTTTAATATATAGTATTCATTTATTAAACAAAATCAAATAAATAATAATAATAATAAATCAAATAAAATGCGAAAAAAATAATAGCATCACAGCTTTAATGTGTACTTTAAAATAAGGAAATATTATGAGATCAATTGTTTTAAATATTTTACAATAAATATTAGTTATTTCTTAACATATTAGTATTTTGAAGCGTGACCTTTATTGGCAATGACGGCTACACAACCAAACCAATTCTTCCTCTTCTTGCTAGTGTGCTTTGGGTCATTGTCCTGTTGGAACACCCAGGACAATGACATTTCATAGTCTGCATACGGCAACATCACTTTATCCAATATATCAACATAAACGTGTTGGTCCATAATAGTAGTAATGTGATGAATGGGCCCTAATCCATAATAAGAAAAGCATGCCCATATCATTATACTACAACCTCCATGTTTAATAGTTTTGATGGTATATTTTGGATTGTATTCTGCATTTGGCGGTCTTCTGACATACGCCCGAGAGCCTTTTCCACCATAAAGTACAATCTTACTTTCATCTGTCCATAAAACATTCCTCCATTTTTCGAGTGGCCAATTTGAGTGTTTTTTAGCAAACGCAATACGCTTTACAACATGTCTGGCACTTAGAAGTGGAATTTTTCTGGGACTACAGGCTTTTAATCCATTAACTTGCAGACAACTCCGAACTGTTTGTACTGTTGCATCAATGTTAAAGACCTTTTTCAGCTCGGTAGCTGTTTATATGTGTATATATATATATATATATGTATATATATGTATATATATGTACATACATATATATATATATATATATATATATATATATATATATATATATATATACATACATAATTTGAAAGCTAACAGAAAGGATGTATCTTTACAAAATAACAAATTGTTCAAGATTGAGTTTCAGCTTTATTTGAGTAGTACTTGAAGAGAGAAAGATATTCAACCCTCCAGTGGTGTGAATATTCTAACCCTTCAGTGGCATGGATATTCAACACCTCAGTGGCGTGGAGAGGCTAAAGCTTGATAAGGTGCTATAGTGGATCCACATATAAAACTAATTTTTTAATCTTGTCCAGTAAATAAAACATTTAAAATTAAGGCCAAATATGACAATAGTCTTTTATAAAAGAACAAATAAGATACTTATAGAGACAATGGAATCAGGAGTAAAGAAATGGTGAGCATAATAAAGAGGTAACCTCAGAAGATGCTCATTATGCAAAATATGTTGTTTTCTATAAAAGATGTTCATTATGCAAAATATGTTGTTTTCTATAGAAGATGCTCATGCAAAATATGTTGTTTTCTATAGAAGAAGCTCATTATGCAAAATATGTTGTTTTCTAAAGAAGTCAGAATAAGAAGATAATATTTCGGCTGAAACAACTTTCTGACTTTACTTAACAACTGAAAAAAGTTGAAAACTTCTACTTTAATTAATTTCTTTTTAATTTTCAGGGTTTTTTTCATAAAATGTAAAATTTAAATTTAAATTTTTTTGATTTAAAGCTTAGATGCATGATTTATAGCTTAGGTAAGTGCAAAAACAGTTTAGAATAAGTTTTAAAAGCTTACTATATTACTGTATAAGCTATAAGAGCTATGTCTAAAAACTTTATTGAGCATGTCGATTAACAAGTTATGTGTGTGAAATTTGAAACACTTCAAAATTACTTTTTTAATCTTGAACTTTTAGGTGATGCTTAAAAGAAACAAAAGCTTTATCATTAAATCTGAAAATATTGTAATTTTCATTTAGCAAAGCTGAAAATATTGTAATCTTTACTTAGCAAAGATGAAAATAATACTTAAGCTATTACTTATAAAGCTGATTTGAACATCAAAATAAGATTCAAAACATTGTCTAGATGCTTTATTCAAAAAAGAAATTGATTTTTAAACAAATAATAAACTAAAACAAGTGTTTGAGCAAAATAAATAAATTATATTGAAAAACATCACCAGACACTTTTTTGGATTTATTTTGTATTTTATACCAAAAAGAAAATGATTTTTAAATCTTCTATCATTAATTTTTAGACAAAATTTTTAGACTACTAATTTTTAGAGTAGTTACAAATAATCATTTTCAGAGGGACTTATTGCTTATATTAGGTTAAAAAGAATAACATGACTTGCCTTTCGTTCTTCCCAACCTGGTGGTAAATCTGTATTACTGTTGCAACTTGCCTCAGGCTGAAATTAAAACATTAGAAAAAAAAATTAATAAAAACCTTTTTATAGAACAAGGTTTGCTTTGTAAAAACTCAATCTAAGTTTGTTCTATATAGGAATATTTATGTACAGTATGTGATGATTTATATTATATTTACATAATACTTTTAACATTAAAAATTTTAAATAAAAAAAAATTAATAATTGATTCATATTGATAATAAATTGTTTGTAACAATAAACTTATTTAATTAAAAATTTCTTTTTATAAAGTAGATTAACAAATTATTACATATAGCAGACTTACAAGAGATTCTTCTAGGCTGATATGTTTTCTAACATTAAAACGATTTCCTTGATTAGTGTAAATTGAAGCAGAACTAACTGGATGTGAACTAAAAAAGAAAAATACTGCAAAACACATTCATGAAAAACATAAAAATAAAATGCTTCAACTCAGAATAGTGCTTGTATTGAATTTTTTGTTGTTGTTGGTATGCATTGCAATGTTGGTAATTTCTTTTCTTAAAAAAAATGCCAACATAGCCATTTGTGTTTAATAGCTTATTGTGTTTTTAATAAAGATGCGCGACATCAGATTATTATATATATTATTAGTATATTATATTTAGTATACTTATATCGTAAAAAGTTCTTTTTTATTCATTAAAAAAAAATTATTGCTTTAATGCACTATCTCTGTTTTTATCTACACTTGTTTTTATCTACATTTGTTTTTATCTACACTTGTTTATTATAATGGAGCAATTTTCATAGTAAAAAAAAACAAATAAAACACAAATAGTGTTCTATTAGTTTGAATTTTTATGACCATTCCCAGTTAAAAAAAAGTAGATTGATTAACGTCTACTGAAGCATTAATGGTCTACTTTTAAGAAGATATTTTAAGCCCAAATTGGACATCAATAATAGCTTACCGTTTTGTTCTTTTAACTCTCACTCCTTTAAAAATAGTGTTTTTGCTATAAAGAATATGTGTAAGGAATATGACTTTACTATGCTCTGAGCATTGCTTATTGCATTATGAGCTTGATTTATTAAACCCTTGCTTATTGGAAAACACAACCAAAAAAAAAATGACCTTATCCTAGATTGCCTAGTAGTACTCCTAAATGCAGACTTGTAACGGTAAATTATTAGCCCTATATGAGAAAAAGTTTGACATCTCATTACAATGTATACATGTACCACTTAATTTGTTTACTGATAACATAGTAGATACCTATAAAGCAGCTGTTTATATAGACTTATTTTATAGTGACCTTATAAATTGTATTCAATCTGTTGTGGCTGACACTAAAGACCGGGTAAATAAAAACAAGCAATTGCTTTTACTGAGCGTTTTTGATTTCTCAGCTTTTACTCAGCAAACTCACTCAAATTTTTATTCACATTATGCTAAGCAATTTACTCTAAAAACGCAGAGTAATTGCTCAGCGTTTTTAGAGTAAATTGCTCAAGTTTTTATTCATGTAGAGCTAACCAATAACTGAGTAAAAGCAGTTTTGTTTTTTTTTCACCCGGCCTTATACCACCAAGTGAGGGTAATAAAATAAATTCTGAATTTAATAATCCTGGTTAAAATAATCTTGTCAATGACAAACATGATATTGCTAGAGACGCATTTAAACTATGGATTTTATATGGAAAGAAACATGGTTACATGGTAACAAGAAATATGGTGAATTTTTTGAAAAAATGAAGCGTTCGCAACTTTTAAATTAGCTTTGTGATACTGTATAAGGCATAATGAGCAAACAAAAGCTGATAAGTGTGCAGAAAATTTTTATAACATGGTATCAGTAACAAAAAAGCTGTAAACCACATTGCTAGTGTGGGAGGATTCATTCGAGACAGTGATAAAGCTAATAGGTGGAGAGCAATGTATAACTCAATAAAAAATACAAAGTACAAAGCAATGTATCATAATATATATATATATATATATATATATATATATATATATATATATATATATATATATATATATATATATATATATATATACATATATATATATATATGTATATCAGAACAATCTGCAATTGGGCATCATAAAATTAAATGTCCATGTAGTATAAAATGGGATCAAGTAAAGACGTTAAAAGTTGAACCCAAAAAATTTAAAAGAAAAGTTCGAGAGGCAATCGAAATTCAGTTCAACAAATGCGGACCTAAAAATGGAGGTATGAATTTAGATGATGATCACTATGTAGAGATGCAATTCTGGACGCCATATTTTTTATACCTACGTAATATTAAAGAAGCCCAATTAAAGCAAAATTTAAAGAAGCCATTAAAATGTGACGTTACCGTTTGATTGTAATTTAATTTAATTAATAATTTGTAATTAAAGCTGAAGATGCTAGTATCAATAATCTAGCAAATATTTCTTAGAAAAATAAAAAAATTAGTATTGAGAGAATTTGTATTTATTGATGTTCATATATTAAATATATATTTATATATATATATATATGTATATATATATATAGATATATAGATATATATATATAGATATATATAGATATATATATATATATAAATATATATATGATACATATAATACATAAAACACTTTAAAGCAATGTATAACTCAATAAAAAATAGGAGACTCAGACCCTGAACATGGAATAGAACTCATGGGAGAGGGTGAACAATAAAAATAAATAAATTTAGATGATTATTAGTTTAAATTCCAAAAAAACGTTAAAAAAAATTCTACAAATAAAAATGATATTAACATTAATAACAATTAATTATTTTAATTAAATGCACAACTTAAAGAAAGCTATTAACTACTACACATCTAGAGGTAGTCATGGGTTCACATTATTTATAGATACTAATAAACCATTTGATAATATTGATTACTAGCATCTGTTCTGCAACCTAGGAATAACTAAAAAACATTGTGAGTCTACTTGCATTCTGGTACAGTAACCAAGAAATGTGCATCATTTGGCAGAAAGCTTAATCTACTGCTTTTAGTATAGGAAATAATGAGCAAAAAGGTGGCATTCTATTATTGATACTGTTTGGGTTTTACATTAATTTAGCATTTAAAATTTTAAAATTGCTACATTAACTATCTTATAGCCTGCAGCTACAAGGAAGTCCTGCTACATCGACTGAGTATGGATGGGGCAGGCAGTATATCAAATATTAAAAAAAACACTTAAAAAAAAGTTTTTAAACTTTTTCCGATCTTTAAAATAAATAAAATTAAAAAAAAACAACTTTAACTTGACATTTTATTGGAAAAATTAAAAACGACCAAGCAAGAGCATTTATATACATATATATACGTTTTCTCCAAGAACGACTGAAATTTAAAAAAAAATGCCTGTCAGTAGCCCGGCAGGACAACCAGTCACTTATAAAAGTGTGTTTATTAATAAAACTATATTTTGATCTTTAAAGATTTTATTCTTTGTAATTAACAACAATTTAATATTGTTATTACTTTTATAATGCAGTTAGTTACTAGAGTGTTGTTGCAATAAGTAACAACACTTAGTAACTAACTGCATTATAAAAGTAATAACACTATGAAAGTGTTATTACTTTTATAATGCACTTAAAACTTTTATAATTCATCCTTTGTTCAAACAACATAAGTAATAAAATTTAATTGAAGTAGAAAAGCATCTAGAAAAACAGAGTGGATATTCAAATAATATTTAAAACTTATTAAGGAACTTAAACAACTTTATAAAAATGTACTGTATAAAAAGTTTAGGATTATGAAAAACATTACTAATGGTCCGTAAAAATGTGTGTTAATTTTAAAATCAGCCAATGAAAACTTTTTATTGGTTGATTGTAAAATTACCATGCGTTTTTATGGTATAAACTATCAGTAACTTTTTTCATAATAATTCACTTTTTATAACGTACGTTTTTATAGAGTTAAGTGTATTTGTAAAATTTCCTGAAGTTTTTAATAATATTTGAATATCTACTTTATTTTTTCTAGATGCTTATCTACTTTGATTAAAGTTTAGAATTACTAATGTTGTTTGAACAAAGAATGAACTTTAAAAGTTATAAGTGCTTTATAAAAGTAACACACTATTATAGTTTTATTACTTTTATAATGCAGTTAGTGACTAGAGTGTTATTACTTTTGTAGTTGTAAGTTTGTTGTTTTGTTTTGTTTTTTTATAGCTTTTTCGCTAACAAACTTATAATGATTTGCTCCTTGAAAACAAAGTACACGGCTTTGCATAAACTAAAATTTTAAAAAAATTATTAGTTTCATCCAAGAAAAAATACCAAATAAAACCCTTTTACACCGGACTTCTGATTATCATAGCAGACAACTCAAATGAAAAATAAAAACTGTTTAAAACGCCCGCAGGGCAACTGGGAAAGAACCGGAGGGTACAACACTGTATATATATATATATATATATATATATATATATATATATATATATATATATATATATATATATATATATATATATACATGGTGTGGTGTAGTGGTAGAGCGCTTGCCTCATAAGCAAGAAGTTTGAGTTTGATCCCACCACGCCCCTGGTAGAATTTAGTTTAACATATTTCACCGTACATAAGCCTTGTTCAAGTTCTAGAGTAATAGAGTTGTGACTCTATAACTCCAAAACACAAATACAGATAAGAGTCTATTTCTCAGTTTAAAACAAGTTTAAATTTTATTCTGAAACTTTTAATATATAATAAATCAGGAAAATAACATACACTTTAACACAACTCATAAATAGTAATAAACTGAATGATTATCTATTTACCTATCTCCTGGCCTATTCCATGTAGTTGTTCGATTGGCATGGTCAACATAAAAAGTTCTTCCATTTGCGTCCTAAAATAAACATATTTTACTCAATGATTATTTCAAAAACATTAGAAAATTCTCTCTTAATACAAGTTGACTGTGACTAAACTGATTCACTTGCAATAAAGAAAGAATCCAACAAAACCTAGTCAAACATAAGCATCGAAAATCTTACCTGTCTTTCTTCCCAACCAGGAGGAAGAGGAGCAGACTCCAAAGTGGTATTGAGTTCATAGTCAGATTCTATAAAACTTTCATCATTTATTTCATGTGGCACAACCTCACAACTAGACTATAAAATAAAATTTAATTTATTTTAAAAATTAATTGCATGTTATCTACAATTTTTATGCATACATATTATAAGTATAAAAAAATTGTGTTTATATATATATATTTCAAAAAAAGAAGAAAAAAACAAAGAATAATGAAAAAATAGGTTGCTGCCCCATGCCAAACTTTCAGTTGATGCAGGGGCACTCCCTTGCGTCTGCAAGCTATAAATATATATATATATATATATATATATATATATATATATATATATATATATATATATATATATATATATATATATATATATATATATATTTATATATATATATATATATTTATATATATATATATATATTTACATATATATATATATATTTATGTATATATATATATTTATATATATTTATATATATATATATATATATATATATATATATATATATATATATATATATATATATATATATATATATATACAGTTGATGCAGGGGCACTCCCTTGCGTCTGCAAGCTATAAATATATATATATATATATATATTTATATGTATATATATATTTATATATATATATATATATTTATATATATATATATATTTATATATATATATATATATATTGATATATATATATTGATATATATATATATATATATATATATATATATATATATATATATATATATATATATATATATATATATATATATATATATATATACAGTGGTGGCTCAAAAAATTAGAGCCACCTAACATTTTTACAAATTTTCATATTCTGAAGCTGATTTTCCCTATATTTTGTATAGAGTTAAATTTACAACTATTTATTTTGGGAATATAGGATATAAATAATAGTAAATGACAAAAATATAGAAGTGTAATGTATATTTAGGAAAAATAAATAAGATATACAAAATATTGTACACAAAATCACTAATACTTAGTGTGGCCACCTTTTGCAGCAATTACGGCTTCAACTCTTCTGGTCATACTTTTGATGAGGTTTTGACAATTTTTTTTTATTTCCTCGCTGTGGTGCCAAACATTTATTAATTTTTCAATCAAATCTCTTTTATTTGTTATAAGATTTTTACTTATATCCCTCTTTAACAATTCTCATAAATTTTCTATGGGATTTAGGTCGGGCGAGTTTCCTGGCCAGGGTAATACATGGATTTTTTCAGCCTCTAAAAACTTTGTTACAGTTTTTGCCTTATGGCATGGAGCAGAGTCGTGCTGGAAGGTAAAGTTCCCATTCGGATACCACTCCATCGCTTGAGGAATCATTCTTTCTATCAAGACTTGGATGTACTGGTCCTGCCGCATTGTATTTTTTACAATGTATAACCTTCCAGTACCCTGGCTACTAATGACTGACCAGACCATAATTTTTAGCGGGTGCTTCACCCTCTCCACAAGACAATCTTCATTGAACATTTCACCTGTCCTTCTTCGGACGAAATTAGTTTTATCCATTAGAATTTCCAATGTGGATTCATCTGATAAACAAACCTAAAATTTTCAAAATTGGGTTAATATTTTTGATGAAATACTTATATTCTTTTTTTTTAATATGGTATTCGTTTAAATTTTAATGTGTTTATGAAGAGAAACTGAGTACTTACTCTTTCCCAATCATCAGTGGTAAAATGGCGATGATTTTTAGCCCATTGGAGACATTTATCCTTCATTGCCTGGGTGAGCCTTGGTTTTTTGGCTGGTCTACAGGCCTTAAACCCCTGCTCCGCCATTCTTCTCCGAAGTGTTGCAAGGGATATTGTTATACCTTCATTGTTTATGATTTCCTTAGGCACTTTTTTCGATTTTCTCCTATTTTCTATCACAATATCCCTTATTTTTCTTTCGGTGCGAGGCGTTGTAATTCGATTTCCTCCACTATTTTTTCTTTTATTCAATTTTAGTGATTGATTATTGTCCAGTTTTCTTTTAATCCTATCGACTGTTGCTCTGGAAACATTCACACACTTGGCAATTTGCCTGTTGGAATGATTTCCACTCGACAAATATCCTTGAATAAGCCCTAGTTTTGTGGGAGAAATATCTTTCTCTTTGCCCATACCTTAAAAACACCAATTATTTTAAAAAATAGCAAAATTTACCTAAATATGATAAAAAAGTTGTAAAATAATGATAACTTACTTGTAAATAGAATATATAATAAGTGTTGAATAGTAAAATAAACAAATTTTGGTGTAAAAATATAAAATCAATAAATAAAAACCGCCAGAAACACAACTATCGCCCAGTACAACACGTGCTAAAATGTGACATCTTCTGCAATAATGCAACTAACTTCACTCTAAACCGCTCAATAGTTTTGTCATTGTAAAAATATGTTCAAAACAAAGTAATTAACAATGCGAAATGACAAAAACTGGACATCCGAATGTATTTTAATTAATTTCACAGTCGAAACTCAAATATTGTCTAAATTTCGAGGTGGCTCTAATTTTTTGAGCCACACTGTATATACTCATATATATAATCAGTGTGGAAAAGAACAGCCATTCAACAGTCAATGAATGCTCGAAATGACTAAAATCGCTGTTTTGACTTCTCAAAATGAATTCTTGTCGGTCAACTGGTTGAAAAAATATATAATTTGGAAAAACCATATGCTAAAATTTCATAAAACCATTCAAATTATAAAAAAGCATTTAAAATAGCTTTATTGTTAGCGATATACTTTGTTGACAAACTTTGTATGTGATGTAAACTATATCTATGAACTTTTTTGTTCCACTTATTTAGATTAGTTTCATTTTACTGGTGGTGAAAATCCTTTTTTCATAAATGATTAAAATTCTTATTTTATTTATATTTTAATAAAAATATTTAATACATTATTTTAATACTATAAAAATTTATCTGCTGTATTTAACTAAAAACATTTTTTTATTTAACAGACTTTAAATCTTTTTATTTATTTTCTGATAAGTTTTTGCTTCAAATTGCAATGAATGGAATTAATAATTTATAGAGAAATTCATAATTACTAATTGGGAGTTAGCACTTTTTTTTCTATATTAGGAATGTAAAAAAAAAAATCTCGTTATATGTATCATTAGTAACTTTTATAGTAGTATTTAATAAAACAAATAACTTCTTAGTATTAAGTACTCTTAGCATAATACTTGAGAGAAGAAGAGGGCTTTTTCCCACCTATCCCATAATTATTAAGGCCCCCTCCCTTCTGTTTGTTAATTTTTACTTGTGATCAACAAAAAAAAAGACATCACAAAACTTAAAAATAAGAAATTCAAAAAAATTTATATCAGTCGCTGATTAGGATAAATACTTTAAGTGTAATTAGGCTTTAAAAATGGCTGACTAAAAAATTTTGATTTGTAAAAATTTAGGCTTTCATTTATTTCTCACCATAGTATACAACATATGTAAGCATATTAAATTCTATTAAATTATATAGAAACAGCTGTAAAAAAAAAAAGTGCATTTGACTGCAAGCTACACTTAAAATTGTTTATTCATTGTTTAGTAAAAATATTGTTTTACATAACATAGCTTATTGTTATAGTAGTATTTCATAAAACGATTTCTTTTAATATTAAATGTTCAGCTTACATTTTTATTTAAAAAAAAAACAATTCAACGATAAATATATTTGGACATTATTAAACTTACTTTGTCAATTGAATGAAAATCAAAGCGCGAGACAATTTTTTAATATTTGTTAAAATGTTTGTTATTTGCAAGTTCATTTAAAAAAACAGGGTTGATGACACCTGAAGGAAGGAAGTGAGAGGGCGGGGGTGGGGTGGAGGTGGGAGTGGAGCAAGAAGAGTGGCATTCCCCCCCCTACTTTTTTTTCTAAAAGACGTTTTTTTGAAAAAAAAAAATTTCTAGATATAGAGGACTATTTTTAGAAATTGACGGTTGTGCCTTTCAACCTTAAAACCCATGGGTTTTGAAGTGGAGTATATATATATATATATATATATATATATATATATATATATATATATATATATATATATATATATATATATATATATATATATATATATATATATATATATATATATATATATATATATATGTACTATATATATATGTACTATATATATATATATATATATATGTACTATATATATATATATATATATATTTATATATATATATATATATATATATATATATATATATATATATATATATATATATATATTAGGCAAATAATTAGGCAAAGTGCACACGATGCCCAATAAATGATCCAATTATCAACAAAAGTGCACATGATGGACATAAGACTAAAGTATTATACTGAAATACTTTTGTAATGGTATACATTCCATACCAAATAGTTCACTGACAAACATAGAAAAGTTCAGATTTTGAAGAAATTTGATGAAATTGGTTAATACCAATGAGAAAACCATGTCTTGGAAATTTCAAACCTCTATATTTGAGAAAACCCTTTTTTACTATAGACAACATTTAGACAAGCTGTTGTTACAACTTTTTTATAAGTATACTTATTTACACATACACATTTTTTAAATGATGCTATCAATTAGAGTAGGTGAGCATAAACAAACCATCAGACTCAACAGGTCATAGCAAAAACAAACCATCAGACTCAACAGGAGAAAAAACACTCTGATACAAAAAATCCAAATTAGTTATGGGTATGGGTAGAAGAAGCTCATAAACATTCAATGATAACCTAGTAACAGCATCACAATAAAAATTCTCTTCACTGCATCCATCCAATGTATCCTCCAATTCAATCTTTTTGTTGCTTAATAAGTCAGCAGTAAAATGGGATGAACAAAATATTTCAGAAAGTAAGTTTTTAGACTTAAAATAAGATATTAAAAAATTTGTCAATTATAAATTTAAATACTTTGTTGATAGTAGTAAGAAGACTGGGAATGAGAAGAATGATTGATAGAGAAGTCTGAGTGATCTTCAGAGTTTTAAAAAATTGGAACTACAAATGCTGTTTTCCGGTAGGAGGGAAAAGTGAACCACTTATTAAATAGTTTAAAGAGTAATGAAGAGCGTTCTGGAGAACACTTTCGGAAAACTGTGACTATTGGAGAACACTTTTGGAAAACTGTGACTATTGGAGAACACTTTTGGAGAACCGCGACTATTAGAGAACACTTTTGGAGAGTGTGACAAGAATGTTGTCCATAAACCATAAAAGAGTTTAAGTCAGAACTGACTTTAGCAACAATTTGTGGATGATTTTATAGTCAATAATAATCTTTTAGTTAGTTCACTCAACAAGTAGACCAACTAAAAAAATACCTTAAGACTCCAAAAGAAGCATATTTGCTGCATTAAAAAAATACTAATATTAGCATTTTGATAGGGCAAGATATAACTTATATAAATATATTATTTATATTATATAAACATTTTTAATATAAGATGTATAAGCATTGAAACAAAATTTTAGTGTGAGTAAGAGAGTACATTGCTAGTGAGAGAATATTAAAACATTGGATAAACTATCTAATAATGTCAGGATTTATTATGTTAAACCTTAACATAATAAATCCTGCGTTGAATACAAAAGTAACTGGCCTGTGCATTTGTGAACACTTTGTGAAGTAAAGATACCTTATATTTTTGCTTAAGGCATTGGAACCATGTTTGTCATTTGCCTGTGAAGCATGCAACAACTGGACCAGGTTCTTTTTAAAAAAACTCCTGAGCAATAAGCATGTGGCCTGTCATTGTTCTGAGATGGAGTGCCATAAGAACCAACATGCTTCTAAAACAACATTTACGCACTTTGAAAATGTCCTAGAAGAATAAAAGGGAAAACCAATCATGCAATTAAACATGATGCTATCTAAAGATGTACAAGATATGGTAGATAGCAAAAAATCATAGAATTTCAGAAAGAGGAAAATGCAACAAGAACTAAACCTGATAAAAAAAAAGAAAAAGAAAAAAAGGGAAAAAACTCTTAGTTCAACCCTTTAGCCATTGAAAACTCCACTGATGGTATTACTAGTACACATAGTAGCTGAATTTCAAACACAAAAGTAAATGTGCTCTTATGTGCCTTGAAGAAAAATAGCAATAAAAATTTGAGGAATCGAAAGTCTTTGAAAAAAAAACTTGCCACTACCAAATAAAAAAATATATGCTAATACAACAAACAAGTGTCTAAAATACAAAGACTATCTATATATGTGCCCTTTAACTGATGGCATGTAATGTTTAAATAAAAACTTTGTTTGGGTATGAACTGTCACTAAGCCCATCAACACTATTCTGTAATGTTGGTGACATGAATGAGGGGTTCATGAAATCACAATTAATAAACCATTTAGGAGTGCAGATTTTGTATTGGGAAAAATTTGTAAATGCATTGACTAGAAATGCTAGTGCTTTTTTATCGTATGTTTATAACAGGTTTCACAAAACATGTTGGAAATGGAAGGTATCCAAGAAACAACTTTGCACTTGATAGATACTTCAGGTACAATAATTAGAGTGCAACGCAACTAAAAAACATCAGTTAACAGTACTTCCTTGCAATGAAACAACTGCAACAGTATATTGACTCATTTATGTAATAAAATATAATTAACAACCTCAGCAAAAAAAAATTTTATTGCAATATTTTTGTAATTTTTCCACACAAGTTGGTTATTACTTCAGAAATTATTATTTTGTAATTCTCTTTATAATTCAGTTTTTTTAAGTCTTCTGTTAAGTGTCAACTTTTTTTAAGTCTTCTGCCAAGTATCAATTTTTCAGTCTGTCAACTTTTTGCATGTAGATAGCTTAGGTATATAAAATAAAAAAAGGAAAAACTACATTATCACATTATTATTATACACTCTCCCTGACAATTTAAAAATGCTTAAATATGTTGTTTAAGTGAATTTTGAACATTCAAAATGCCTTTTAAACAGGTTGTTTTAGCTAATCTAGTGTATTTGCTTAGATTAATGGTTCAATTAATTTAAGTACACCACTTTTAAAGGTATTATCATGTATAAATTAACAGGCTATCACTGTTGCTGGTTCATCAGTGGATAAAGATGATGTCAGATCAAAATGATTAATGTCATGTCAAATGAATTATATTATAATAAAAAAAATTATAGTTAAAAAAAAATTAATAAAAAAACTAAATTAAAAGGTTTTAAAAATTTATATTTCAAATTTTATTGCAAGAATACTAAAAACTTTTTGAACTTTTTATTTTATTTTAGTTAATACATCAAAAAAAAAAAAAAAAAAAACAGTCCAAAATTATATCAATTATCTTTTTTTTTTCTTTTTTTAATATAACTTTTATTGCATGAAATATATATAATTTTTTAACTGTTTTCTATGGTCTACTTTTTCATACTTTTTTAATATGTTTTTAAATATAAAAAATATTCTTGAAAATAATTTAAATATTGAAAAAATAAATTGAAAAAAATCAATATTAATAAAAAAAGTAATTGTAAGGGAAAAAATATATCTAACCTCATTTAAAATATCAACAGATGATGCACCAAGGTGACTGAGGTCATTGACAACACGCAAAATACCAACACCATCAGCTGCTAATAAATTTTGTAAAATGCTGTAAATTTTTTTGATAATTAAAAAAGAAAAAAGTAAAAATAAGAATCTCACTGTCTTGATTTTCTGGTTTCTTTACAACAGCAATATACACCCTTATGTTTCCACGAACATGTGATTTTGCACTAAAAAAAAAATTAAAAAAAAAAATAGAATTTAAAAACTTATAAAAGTTGCAGTAAAAATTTTTAATGGTTGAATCAAGAAAAAAAAATTTATCAAGGTTGCAGCAAGAAAAAAATTTATTGGACCTTGAATTAAAAAACAAAAATTTATCATGCTTGCACTTGGATAAAAATATTTATTATACATTTACTTCATAAAAGTCAATTTATGTTAATATATGTTAAAACCATTAATACACATTAAATGTGATGATCATAAATGGTTTTAAAATATCAAGTTAAAATTAAAAAAATAATAATAAAGTAACAAAAACCTCCTCTGCTGCAATATATAATCTTTTGTAGCAACTCTTTCAATATCTTGCTCATCGCCTTCATTCTAAAAAAGTTTATTCTTTTCATTTGAAATACTTCAACTTATCAATAAAGCATAAAACCGTCTTTATTTTTAAATGTCAGAGTGATGTTATGAGTAGCCATAGAAAAGGTTTGTGTTATTGTTTTATAGAATACCATAATGTTATATTTTTATGAAACATCATTTTGCAATGTTTATTATGAAACATCATTGTGTTCTGATTGTTACAAAAGGTTAGTAATATGGTGTTATGCTCAAATTGTTGTTATAAATGTTAAAATAAATTTTTTCATTTTTATTCAGGATTTTATCTAATACTAATACTCAGAAAAAAATAAATTAGTATTATCATCTGCATGAAAAATATACTAAATTAGTATTAACATCTGCACGAAAAATATACTAAATTAGTATTTCATCTGCACGAAAAATATACTAAATCAGTATTATCATCTGCATGAAAAATATACTAAATTGGTATTATCATCTGGGTGAATAGAAAAGGGATGAGGTTTTGCAAATTAAGTTTATAAATATCTATAGAGTAAAAATAAAATAAAGTTTAGGTACAAGGAAACACATTTAAAAATTGTTGGAAAATGGAAATTTATTTTATATTTTTATTTTCAGAGTCAATTTCAATACTTTAAGACTTATATATAGTTATAAGACTTATATATAGTTATAAGACTTATATATAGTTATAAGACTTATATATAGTTATAAGACTTATATATAGTTATAAGACTTATATATAGTTATAAGACTTATATATAGTTATAAGACTTATATATAGTTATAAGACTTATATATAGTTATAAGACTTATATATAGTTATAAGACTTATATATAGTTACAAGACTTATATATAGTTACAAGACTTATATATAGTTATAAGACTTATATATAGTTATAAGACTTATATATAGTTATAAGACTTATATATAGTTATAAGACTTATATATAGTTATAAGACTTGTATATAGTTATAAGACTTGTATATAGTTATAAGACTTATATATAGTTATAAGACTTATATATAGTTATAAGACTTATATATAGTTACAAGACTTATATATAGTTATAAGACTTATATATAGTTATAAGACTTATATATAGTTATAAGACTTATATATAGTTATAAGACTTATATATAGTTATAAGACTTATATATAGACTTATATATAGTTGCAAGTGTATATAGATATATAGATGCAAGAGTTTAATCTGTGTAGATAGCATACTTAAAAAACATCATTTAACTGACACATTACAGTTTCAGAAGTATAACATAAAAATGCTTAAAAATATGATGATGATGATGATGATGATGATAATGATGATAATGATTATTAACAATATTCTTAAACTTACAGGCAAATTGTTTAAAGGAATTTCAACTTCACCCAGGAAATCGTCACGTGTCTATAAAAACAATTTTTTTTTTAATCAAACATTTTAGCATAAGCATAAATGCAAACATTAAAAACTTATTAAATATTTTTAAAAATATATATTTTTTGAAATTAAACTTACAATGCGATTCTCATCAAACAGCTCCAACAATAACTTGTGATTCAAAGTATTTACCTAGATAAAAATAAGAAAAAATATTGAAAAAAAAAAAAATTTTAAAACCATGTACTAATGATAACAAAAAAAAAAAAATTTAATATCCATAAGGCATTTTGTTGAAAGAAAAGTTTAGTGTTTAAGAAAATATTTTGTATTAGTTACCAACCATTAGTAGTATTTAAAACAATAACATTATTGCAAGTAGCAACTTAGACATGATTTTATAAGACCATAAATTGTTTTACATCTAGAATTTTATTAAAATTTTAACATATTTATGATTATTATTGATATTTAATGATCAACATTACTCAAAACAATAGATCAAAAAATATATATATATTAAAAAATTTAGACTGATATGGTTTATATGTAATTTTAAAACATATTGACAAGTTTTATAAGAAAATCAACGACAAACTGAATAATTTTTTTAAAAAGAAAAAAAAAGTTTTTTTCTATTGAAATGTTTATGAAATTTTTTTGTATTAAAATAATTAACTTATGGTGCATAAAAGAAAAAAAACAGGAACAACATTTTTTTTTTCAACAAATCTAATTTTTTTACATTTAATCTTTAAGTAAAGTCTTTTATTTGAAGTCTAAATTTTTTTTTTTTTTTTTTTTAAACATCTTCGCTTCCAACAAGGCTGCAAGCAGCCACTGATTAAAGTTGGAAGTTACTGTAAGAGAAAAGATGAAGATTGTAGAGCAAGATAACGATTGACGGACGATTTAAAAGATTGCAAATTATACGAATCAGGAAAGCATGATGAAGGAAGCGAATTCCAAAGAGCTGATGTTCGAGGAAAAAAACTAGACGAATAAGCATTTTTGGAGCACTTAGGAACAGTCACAGAAAAAGGATGACACTTAATTGAATGACGAGTAACACGAGAATAAATTTTAGTAGATGGCACAAGAGACGCTAGCTCTTTAGAGCAGTGTCCATTATAGTATTTGTAGAAAAGAGAAAGAGAAGCAACATTACGACGATGTGATAATGGTTGAAGGTTGGCTGCAAGAGCAGGTCCAACTATGTTTACAATGCGTTTTTGCACCTTGTCTAAAAGAGAAAGGGCATCATTAGAAGATCCGCCCCAGATATGGCAACAGTATTCCATACAAGGCCGGATTTGAGATTTATAGAGATAGAGAATAGAATCCAGAGTAAGAAAGTGGCGAGCTCGATAAAGAGATGCAACCTTAGCAGATGCTAATTTTGCAACCGATTTGATATATGGTTTCCAAGAAAGATTGGAAGTAAGAGTTAATCCTAGAAGATGAAGAGTAGGTGACTCATCGAGTACATCACCGTTCATAAATATAGGAAGATCTAAATTATTGCGATAACGATTGGCTGAAAAAAATTGAGTTTTATCTGAATTAAAGTTCACCAGCCACTGTGAGCCCCATGCTGTAGCAGAAGTGAGATCCTTTTCAAGCTCAAATGCCCCCTCCAAGCAATCAGAGGGTGTTGGTTTCTTATCACGACAAGAATAAATGGTAGTATCATCAGCAAACAATGCCACCTTAGATGTGAGAATATCTGGAAGATCGTTAATGTAAATTAAAAAGAGTATAGGGCCAAGAATAGAACCTTGAGGAACCCCTGAAGTTACAGAATAAGAAGAAGAGTGTTGTCCATCGAGGACAACTTTTATGCTACGATTGGAAAGGAAGGATTCAATGATCTTAAAGATGTTGCCGGATACACCATAAGAATATAAGTGAATATATAAAAATTTGTAAGTGTAAAACTTTTTTGATGTAGTTACCATTTCTTTTTACTTTAACTGTATTTACTTCTCCCAGGTACATTAGTTTTAGCTAATTGGGTTAATGCATAAATTAAATTTACATCCTTTTTTAAAACATGTTTTATTCAACAAAAACAATAAAAACATTCAACAAAAAGGTTAATGAGCATTTCCGAACATTGTCACCATTTTACAACTTACAACTTGAAAAATGCTTCTATTTGTTTAGTAGATGGCTGTTTCCATGATGGGCAAAGAAGGACAAAATTCTTTGGTACAACCCACACTTGACATCAGTTACTAAGCAATTGCCATAATAGCCTGTGGGAGCATCAGTCAGCAAATATGGCAAATGTAAGAAGAGAAAATACAACTTTCCTCAACTTCTTCTTTATCTGCAAAGTTCATGATACCCATTTCGAATGTATTGAACTATCTTTAAATTTTGATTTTGCTGATTGTGCCCTTGACAAAATGTTCAAATCACAGAATGACTCCAATGCTTTCCAAACATGTACAGATAAAGTTTGTTTAGATAGCAAAATGACTTCACCCTTTTCCAACCTTTCTCATTGTATTACAACTCAATATGGCTATATATATATATATTTTTTTTTTTTTTTTTTTTTTTTGTTTTATATATTTATATATAGATTTTTGACACTTACAGGCATTCCGCAAACCCTAAACTTTTGTATATTTATGCTTATCAAAAAAGAATATTTTGCAAAGAATTGGGGTGATTGGAGCTTGGAAACAAAAAAACACTAATTTTTGTGCCCACCCAGCTCTTAATGTGGGAGCAACGAGTTTATAAAATATTTTCTTTACTATTTTCATCTAAATTTATATTCATCAACAAATTTCAAATTTCATGCAATAATCTCTTATTTTTCAAAAACTATGACCATATAAGTAACCATGAGCGAGACTAGGTTTTTTTAAACCGAGACGAGACCAAGACAAGAAGTTAGTACTTCTCGTGAGACCGAGAACGAGACAAGAAATTTAACAATTTTTGAAAACAAATTTATTAAAATCCAAGTAAAAAAAAAAAATTTAAACATGGTTTTGACAAATAGACACAAATGACATTTGTCAAATGTAAACAACTTTTTCAAATATTAATTCAGAATTTTTTTGCCAAACTTTTCCAACAAGACAATGTTTTCTCTGATTAAGATGATTTTTTCTACTTTTTCTGGGTGTAAGTTGTGTCTGGATGATCAGACAACATTTCCACCTGAGCTAAAAACTCTCTCTGATTTAGTTGAACTTGCTGGAATAGCTAAAATTTGTCTAGCTAATGAAGAGAGTTCTGGCAATGTATTTGAATGCAATTTCCACCAATCAAGAATCGGAAAGTCTTTTTTGGCATCAGGGAGATATTCATACTGGCACGTTTCGCTCAAAATAGAATTCAGTTCAGATGTTGGCTCTTGTGTTTCAAGTCTGACGTTTAACTTGCGCTTCAGTTTTGAATTAGGGGACATATCTGCTGAAAGGACTCTGGCAACAGGTTGGCACTCAACATTATCCTTAACCTGTGAGGCCAACCATTTTTTTGTTGTTTGAAATATTTTGAAGAGCTTCAAGTGAAGTCCCTTTAAAGCAGGATTTAAGTAGTTTGCTGCAGCACTTAATAAGTTTCCGGTGTAACAAAGAGGAAATCTTTTATCAATGCAGCTTTTCAAGTTTTTTGCATGTAAGACACCATAGCCATTTTTTCTATCCGTCTCAATAAATTGATCAATTTTGTCATGGATTAAATAAAGAGAATCGGCGACAGTGTTAATTGTTGGAATAGACTCAGCCGACCACGTTTCTGTAGCTTCTTTAAGTGGAGCCAATATTTCTACTGCTCCCTCGATTGATTTCCACTGTAATGCACTGATGGTCTTTGAAGAAAAAATATCTTCATTTGCACATAAGCTGATAATTGCACTCTTTAGATGTAGGACAGAAGCCATGCAATCCAGTTCACTATTCCATCTTGTGTCAACAGACTGGCGTAACTGTCTAAAATTGATTCCTTGAGCGTCTGATTCTGATTCAAGCAACTCAGCTGCAACTGTTGACTAGTGAGTTAAAGAAGCCAAATCTTTACATGTTTGCAATGCATCATCCATTCCAGCAGTCATTCCAAATGAGTCTCGAACTGCACATTGCAAAATATGATTGTTGCACAAGTATTGGTCAAGGCGCTTTGACAATTTGACTGCAAGTTTCATGTTTCTTGCCTGGTCGTTCACGCAGTACATTGGCAAATCAGCTGGCAAATTTAGTTCTTCTAAGAAAGAATTCAGCTTTCCTTCAATTAAGATACCTGTGTGTCTGCCTGGGAACTGTTGGACATGGGGTGTCCAGTAATGTAGTCTCCAGTTTTCGTCAATAGCATGAAAAGTCCAAGAGATGTAGCTGTCCTGAGCTCTAGAAGTCTAAAGGTCAGAAGTAAATGCAGCACTTTTCAGATTTGGCGTAATCTCCGTTATTATGCTCTTCATTCCAGCTTGAACTTCTCTTGACCGAATTGAAAGCTTTCTTGAATATGTTATTCTGTAATGAAGGCTCAGTTTAGGGTTTGCAATGTCAAACAATTTCTTGAAACCTCTTCCTTGGACTGCTGAAAAGGATGCCAGATCAGTGCAAAAGTAATCCAGCGTTGCAGAGTCAAACTGTTTTTGAATGGAATTGTCTTTGTCATATTTGGACTTTGTTTCAAGCATTTCGACCATGGTTCGTTGTTTCTTCTTAGGAGGGGGAAGAAGAGAGTCGTCAGTTTTTTCAGAATACTCAACGTAATCTTAACTGTGTTTCGAGGTGACGATGAAGTCTGCTTGTGTTTCCATCTTTTGTTTTCAAAGACTTTTTGCACGCCTTGCATTCAGCACCGCCACTTGTTTTTTGAAAATATCTCCAGATTTTGTTTTTTCTTGGTGACATTTTTGATCGTTGAAATGAGGCAAGAATATTTCTTTTCAAAATGAACAATATGTGTCAAGTAGAATTCCACTGGTAAACTAATGAAATTAAGTCGAGAGTGCACCATTTTATACAAAAAGTTTTTGTATTTAAAATCTAATTAAAAATATTTAAAATTTAATTAAAATTTTTTAATTGGATTTTTTTTTAAAAATCTAATTGAAAAATCTAATTAAAAATCTAATTAAAAATTTAATTTGTTTTTGTCAAAAACAAATTAAATTTTTAATTAGATTTATAAAAATCACGGAGTCAAAATATTAATTAATTAAAAAAACAAATTATTAAGCATTTTGTAAATTATAATAATTTTTAACTTGGAAAATAATATAATATTTAAGTCTCGTTCTACTTCTTGCGAGAATTTTCTATTTCTCGTTTCTCATGAGAAGTCCCATTAATCACGAAAAACAAGAACGAGATGAGATCTCGCTCATGGTTATTTCCAAGCTCCAATCACCCCAATTCTTTGCAAAATATTCTTTTTTGATAAGCATAAACATACAAAAGTTTGGAGTTTGCACAATGCCTTTAAGTGTCAAAACTCAAACATTTAAAAATCCAATGTACACCACTGATATATATATATATATATATATATATATATATATATATATATATATATATATATATATATATATATATATATATATATATATATATGTATATATATATATATATATGTATATATATATATATATATATATATATACTATATATATATATATATATATATAATGGTGATAAATTGGAGATGAATAAAACTTATTTTAAATCAAATTTAGCTATTGTCTTAACCATGAGCAAGTTTGAATTCTTGTCTATAGACTGATCTTTGGAGCAACAAAAAATAGTATTATTTTATAATGAAAATATTGTATTATTATTATATTTTTAAAATAAAAATTAGACAATTTTAACCAGTAAAAATTAAAAAATTTTATAATGCAACAAAAAATGATAATCATTCATATCTTATGGATGAAGGAGAACTTAAAGAGACAAATTTAGGAATATAAGTGGAAGCAATGGTAACATTTATAAGTGGAAGCATCAATACGTTTGAATCAAAAGTAAATTACGTTTGAAAATACGTTTGAATCAAAAGTAAATCTTGGGTCAAATCAAAATATCTTTTGTACATAACATAAAAAACCTACTTAAGTTAGTATACTAAGTATTTGTCCAACCACATATTGAATTTCCTGCTCCATATTGATCTTCAAATTTGAAAAAGATATAATTTGGAAAAAGTGCAATTCACACTTTGTCAGCCATTTTAAAGTTGACAAAATCTGAACAATATAAAAGCAGTGAGATAACAGATTTGCCCTTATTATAGATACTGTTAAAGATTCTCCAGAAGTCATGAGATCTTAATTTTTGAGATAAAATAAAAGATGGCATTAGACAAAACCTTTCTACAATGGTTTCTAGTATTTACTATTTGGAGAATTGCTTTGCTGTTAGATACGAAAGTAATGGTTACAATTGGAAATTGCAGCAGCACAATGGGATAAAAGCCATGGAGAAGAGTAAGGCCCAACTTAAAAATTGTCAAGAGGGAATAAAAGATTTCATGCAACCCTGAATCAAAGAAGTTACGTAAAAAAAACATGTAAGCAAGAAGACTTCAAAAAGATTTCAACCCAAGGGCAATCACTGAGAAAATCACGGAAAGAGTCCCTGTCAGCTGTAAGGTAATTATAAGAGATACAATGATAAGAGGATTCTGATGAAGAAGAAAAATGAGATAATAGTTTTAAAGAGATCGAACCGTGATCAGAAGCACCTAAGGGTGTATGAGGAGAAACTGAGCACTGATTAGGATCAGAAACAAGACATAAGTCGAGTAGAGAAGGTAATTGATTCGGATTGTCTGGAAAACAAGTTGGAAAGTTGACTATTTGAGTTAGGGATTGGAAAAGGCAAATGTTGAGGGCTTTAATGCCAGCAGAGTCACTGACTCTAGAGCCAAGCCATTCAGTATGATGATTATAAAAGTCACCAACAACAACAATATTAGCTGATGAATAAAGAAAGAGGGCTTGGTCAATTTGATCAGAAAAAACATCAAAAAGAGTCCAGTCTTGAGATGGAGAGCGATATAGAACAAAGAGAAAGACGATAGAGAGAAGTGGTGCTAAACGAAAGCACACAAAAGAATAGTCTGTGGATTCAAACCTAGTCTCCCGACAAAGGGGTGAGTTCTTACAAATGTAAATGCCCAAGCCAAGCATGTGACTATTGGAGTCTTTACGAAATAAAGGAAGATAACCATCGTTACTAAGATCACAAGAAAAGACAACCAAACTCAAATTACTCTCACAAAGAGCAAGTAAATCTGGTGAACTTTGCAAGTGATAAGACTCAAAAGAAGAAAAGTTACTTCGAAGACCACAAATATTGGTGAATGATTTTAGAGGTTGGTAATGATGGTGGTTTTTTGTGTTTTTTTGTGTTTGTGTTTTTTAATTTTGTTAAAAAACTTGACTCAAACCATAGATAGTACTCAGTATACTATTTGATATTCCAAGCAATTACCTCATTACTATTAACAAACCCTAAGCCATAACAAAGGGCTCCAAGCATGACTTCAACAGCGCACACCAAAAGTACAAACAGGGACACCATCCTTGCGCAACATGGCACATTTAATACTCTGATATTTTACAGCTGATAATTGAATCAGCCTCTCTGAGAGCTACCACAGAGTTTGGGAAACCTAACTACCAGCGAGCTTTAAAACCATAAAACTGAGTTTTAGAGCTGTACCCTCATTAGCAGATGATAGAATGAGTTGCCTAGTCATAAAACAGAGACACAAGCATTGAGTCAAGAAGATCCAGCATTAAACATCCTAATCTGGAAACAAATGTATTATAAATATATCTACGCCAGTCTAATAGATAGAGAAGGGGCGCCAGACTGGTCAACAGATAGAATCTGTTTCCCCCTTTTTTTGCTAAGGAGGCCTTCTACAAGACAGTAGCCAAATGCATTTAATGTATGCCAAAGATGAATATTTATATTAAGACACTATCTCAAGCCTTTACTCAACCAAGGCAGAGGGTGTTTTAAGCCAGAGTTGGCTTTTTTTTTTTTTTTTTTTTTTTTTTTATTTTATTAACCACCCCAAGGCCCGAGGGGGGCCACTACAGTCGAGGAGGCTACTCGTTTTTTTTTTTTTTTTTTTTGGCTTCTCCTAGCCTTTGCCTAAAAAAGCATACCCTAAAAGGCAGCAGGACATGAAGCAGGTTGAACTAGGGAACATGTTACTAGTAGCAGGATAACCTGTCCTGAAAAAATTCAGGTCAGGTTATATATATACAACCCTCAGAATTAGGAAAAATGAGGTCAGCAATAATTTGCCGACCTCAATCTTTTTGAGGTCCGCATCAGGTCGACAAAAAAAAATTGATACAAAGGTCTTACCGTAAGACATAGAATCGAGGTTGGCAATTTTTGCTGATCTCAAACACTTTTAGGTCGGCAGTTAGGTCAACATTGCCGAATGCCGACCCTTATTCCAAGGGTTGTATATATATATATATATATATATATATATATATATATATATATATATATATATATATATATATATATATATATATATATATATGAATATCACATATTCGATCAGATACTAGTAGTAAAAATTCTGGTATATTAAGTCAAATATCCAGCTGGATATCTTATCTGATACACTTCTTATATCAAATAACTTAGTACATACTATATTCTTTATATTACAACTAAAAAATAAAATAAGCTATTAATAATTATAAAAAATATGTCATTAATAGAAAATGATAAAAAAAAAAGTTCAAAGAGGAAAAATGTAAGAAAAAGTGATAAAAATTAGGAAAAAAATTTAAAGAAATGATTACTTACTCTTAAATAGAAACTACAATTCCATTGGGGATTTAATGTCTAAAAATAATATTATTAAATAAAATAGTTTTTTAAAGATATTTAACTGTTAATGATGTTACTGGCAACAAGCATGTGATTTTAACCTACAAACTTGCCTTATTTTTTTAATTATTTTTTCTTATCCATTTATTTAACCATAAAATATGAAAATTTACAATAATATTTATAAACTCACATAAATAAGGTTAGGTGTCACTCATATAGTTAAAAACTAGTCAATGGAGTGACACCTAAAAAAAAAAAAAAAAAAATAAAACAAAATAAAATAAAACACAGAAGGAATTATAAATAAGAAAAAGCAAAAAAAAAAAAAAAATTTAAAAACAAAAAAAGGGAAAAAAAAAAAAAAAAAAAGAAAGAAAGGAAAATAAAGCACTAATAAATAAAGATGATATTAATAATTGCAATAATAATATAATAAAAATAATAATATTAATAACAATGTGAATAAAAAAACAAATAGTAACTATATTATACAACTTTACTAAAAATTATAACTAATGGAAAAATAATTATAATAAAGTTTATAACTACAACAGAGATTAATAAAATAAACATAACAATTGCAAAAATTAGGACAATAACCATAAAAACTATTACTACAATTGAATCACTATCACTATCATTATAAATGTCATAATTCTTAAGGAAGTGCGTTGTAAACTGTTTATACGATGTAATAGAACACTACCTTTTTGACCCCAAACAGTGCAACAATAACTTAGATATGAGGATTAAAACATATTAAAACATTTTTGGGAACATAGTGTTGTATTAATGACAGCATACTATTGGCAAATGAGAGTTTTTTATTTAATTGAATTAGTTGATAGTACCATGATAGGTTTTTTTCAAGAAATATCCCAAGGTATTTTATATATTTAGATGGGAAAAGTCTTTTACCATTAATTCTAATTTTCGCATTATTACTATCAATCTTTTTTTTTGGAGGGTGAAAAATAATAAATTCAGTTTTATTGATATTTAGGAAAAGACGGTTACTATTTAACCAATGACACAAATGATGGAGATCTGAATTAACTTTTTTACCAAGCTGCGCAAGTGATTTATTTATGCATAGAAAATTAGTGTCGTCAGCGAAATGATGAACAATCAAATTATTTATAGAGTGAGGCAGATCATTAATATATATATATTAAAAAAAGTAAAGGTCCTAGAATAGAACCCTGTGGTACACCATACTTAATAACTTTACATGTTGATTGAAATCCATTAATCGAGGCAAACTGAGTGCGATTGTTAATATAGGATGAAAATCAATCATTGGCGATACCCCGTATACCATAGTGATAAAGTTTTTCAGTTAAAATCTTATGGTCAACTGTATCAAATGCTTTTTGGAGATCAGTAAAGATGCCACAGGCAAAAGAACCACTATCAATTGCACCACGAATCATTTCAGTAATGCTAATAAGTGCATGGGAAGTAGAGTGTTTTAAACGAAATTCAAACTGACGGCCGTAGAGACACTTAGAATTATCAAAAAAGTGGTAGATACGAGAATATATTAATTTTTCAAGAATTTTCCTGATATTTGACAATAATGATATTGGTCTATAGTTATTGCAGTCAAGTTTTGAGTCCTTCTTATGGATTAGTTTAACAGAAGCATTTTTTTAAATATTAGGGAATATACCTTTAGTGAATGAGAGATTAAATAGTTTAGCAAGTACTGAGGAAATATCATTAGCAAGAAGTTTTAGAATAAAGGTTGGAATAATATTTTAAAAATAAATAGCAAAATAAAAATAGTTGCTATATAATTCTTTTACATATCTAGAATTAAAAAAAATTAAAAAAAAATAAAATTTTCTTTTGATAAATAGTATATGAAAGTAACAAAAAAGGAAAAATATAACTAGACTTTTTTATAGCAGAAGGTAACAACACAAATCAACAAAAGATCATGCTTAAATCAAAAACAAAAGTAATTATTTTTTATTTATTTGTTGTTACTTTATTTTAATAATTGAAATTTTTTTTAAAAAGCTAAAATTTACTTTGAATTTTTTATGTTTATTAAATTTCCATAAAAAAATGAAATGTTGCCTGATTTTTGGTTTTTGGAAAAATAAAAAAAAGACTAAAAATAATGAATATGTTTGTCTGCTATATCAGGTAGAACGCAACTGGTGGAATCAAGAGATGATATTGGTGAGAAGTTCTTAACAAACAATTCAGCTTTGTCTTTAGGTGATTTGACAAAATCTGAACCATACAATAGCAGTGGAATAACAGATTTGACCTTATTATAGATACTGTTTAAGATTCTCCAGAAGATATGAGATCCTAATTTGGAAAAAAAATACGATTAATAACTATCTTAAAGTTTATATAAATATATATATATATATATATATATATATATATATATATATATATATATATATATATATATATATATATATATATATATATATATATATATATATATATATATATATATATATATATATATATATATATATATATATATATATATTATATATATATATATATATATGGTTATATAACTGGTTGTCAGAAAGTTTTTCCATATTTTGTTGACACAAAAAAAAAATTAAAATGCAAGACCGAATTTTTTTTTTTTATTACTTGATAGACTGTCATCTATATGTATTTATAAACACAACGTGAATTTCAATCCAAAATAAAATATTGATTTCATTTGTAGGGTTTGTCAAGATTTAAGCAGCACCAGTCATGGTTTATCAAACACAGCTCTGGCCTCAGTTAAATATTAGCCCCAGTCGCTTACTAGGACAAATACAGTAAAATGATAACTAAGCAAGGGCAAAAGGAGACTAAACTGAATGACAAGTCAAGCGAGAATAAGTTTTGGTTGATGGAACTAGAGATGATAGTATATGTAGAAAAGAGAAAGAGATACAACCTTATGATGATAGGAGAGAACCACAAGCTTGACAGATACATAGTGGACCTTGTATAGAAGATAACAAGCATCATTAGAAGAACCAACACAAATATGAAAACAGTATTCCTTACAGGGCAGAATAAGAGAAGTAGAGAATGGAATCATTAGTATAAAAATTGTAAGCACGATAAAAAGAAGCAACCTAAGCAGATGTTAATCGTTCACCTTTCTAAAAGTTGTATTTTATTTAAAGTACAAAGGCTTTAAGTAAAATAGAAAATTACTAAAATACTCCTGCCATTTACCAAACAAATTTGTCGTTTTACTTTTAACCAGCCAATAGCTTATCACAGGATTTAACAGAGAGATGTGAATACAGCTGCAGAGCATGAAATAATTAAAAAATACTATTTAAAAAAAATGTCTATACAATTTAAAAAAAAAATTTTTTTTTTCAATAATTTAAATTATTTAAATTTTTTTATATATTAAATAACCATTAGAAGTAATTAGTAAAATCAATTTGCTTAACTTTAATAAAATGTTTCAAAAGATAGTTTAAAAGTTATTTAAAATGCAATTGAAAATGTAACAAAAAATAATTTTCCTTTCATGTTTTTAAAGTTTTATTTTGAAGCTTTTATATTTTCTTTTTTTTTAGGAAATTGTTTTTTTTTTATCAGTTTTTTTTTTTCATCGGTTTTTTTTATTCTAATTTTTTTTTTATAGTTTAAGTTTAGCTTAGCATTTCTTTTTTCAGGGTATTACTGAAAAGTCATGAAAACATTTTAACAGTCATGGTCAAGTTGTCACCAAAAAAATAAATTGTGTGGTCAGCAGGAGCATTCTATTGCACACCATTCCTGTCCAAGCCTGTTAACAATGAATTAAGGAATCATCCATAAATTAAGTCATGCAATTTTCTACCATTTTTGACCCTCCCCCCTTCATCACAAAATCATAACACTATAGTAGCAAGTTTTGTATGAGTTATTTAAACAAAAAAGACTTTAATAGAAAAGTTTTGAAGTTTTTATAACATTATATAAACAGAATTTTTACATTTGCATTATTTTTAATTAGATATTGTTATTAATTCACGTAAGTTACTTATTACATGTCTGTATATTTTTATATTTTCATATATCAATTTCTTATATCTACTGGTAAAATAAATTGCTAAAAAACTTATTATGTCCTTTTTTTTGTAATGAACGCTGTCAACTCCAGGTCAAAATAAACAAATTGGTACTACTATTAATATTACGTTCATTTTTATATTAAGATTCGTTATATAAATAGAATCAAGATTTAAATAAAATTTTACTGCATAAAATTTGTAAAATATTTTGAACAAATATATGTGATACAAAACTTAATAAAAATTTTGTTATTTTTTTTTGAAACAAAACACACCTTTTTTTGAACATTAGTTTGCAACTTAGTCACCAGGTTGGCACGACGACGATCAA
This sequence comes from Hydra vulgaris, assembly GCF_038396675.1. NCBI lineage: Eukaryota > Metazoa > Cnidaria > Hydrozoa > Anthoathecata > Hydridae > Hydra > Hydra vulgaris. The sequence continues at coordinate 54,186,328 of NC_088932.1, read as the reverse complement.
ACAACTTTATAACACAATATGGATCACTATATGATGAATAATAGTTATAAAAAAAATTTTATAAAAAATTTAAGAACGAAAAATTCAAAAACTACATCTTACTAAAATATAAATATATAAAATACTAGAAAACTCATGAGCCCCAATGGCCCCCGTTTTTAGCAACCTTTTACACTTGTAAATGATATTTTGAGAAGTGAAGTAAAGCCGGTGAAGGCAAATAAATCTTATATATATTATGCATACCTAATGAGGGTTTATAAGTGAAAAAGAATTAAAATTAAAAATGTAAATGACTTAAAACAAATGATAAAAATAAAAAAGTTAAAATATTTCATTAAAGAATTTCTTTATAAATTATAATTCTCTTGAGTCCCTAATAAAAGGGGGAGGAAGGAGCATTTATTAATTTTTGGAAAATTTTCCCACCCACCCCAAGCTTATTAGGACCCCCTACACCCCATTTATGAGTTTTTAATTGTTGCCAGCAAAAACTTTTGATCTCAAAATTAAAAAAAAAAAAAAAATTAGTGAAAATTGGTCTTAAAAATTACAAAATTATTTTTTCAGTCATCAATAAAAACAAAATCTTTCAGTGCAAACAGGCTTTAAAAATTGCCGAACTGGTAAATCTCGATTCAGCATATTAAATCCTATTGAAATTTTGCTTAAACAGCTGTTCAAAAATGCGCATTTGACCGCAAGCCACGCTAGAGTTCAGTTTTAAGCGTATTTTGTAAAAAGTATTAGCATTTATAAACTAAACTTTTTTATAAAAAATACTTATACTGTATCATAAAAAAACTTCCCTCTTTTATTTACAAGCCCCCCTGGCCCCTACCTCTCCACCTGCCCCAACACCCTCCCTCTGTTTATTAGATCTATTTACTCACTGAATTACTTAACTATTTATTAACCACCATGTCTTTCATTAAATTAATATTTATTATTATTAACATATTAGCATTAATTAATTAATAAAAAAATATTAAAAAAAAAACGAAAGTAGACTTCAATAGGAATTGAACCCGGAGCGCAGGCACCACAATCAAATTTATTAACCACTAAACCACACAATATTATAACTCAATAAGTTAAAAAAAGTTTAAATAAAATGAATTTGTTTTGACACATGATACTTGTTAAGTAATTAATGCGCTTTAAAATAAAATAACTTTGGCATGAATACATAAGCGTTACGTCAGTGTTACATCAGTGTTACACTATCAGGGAATCAGGAAACCAGTGACCTGGGTAAATATATATTAGATAACAAAATTAAAAAACATAAATTGTAGTTTAAAAAGTCATCAATAAAAACTTCTGATTCTTGTTTTAAAAAAAAAACATTTAGACTTAAAAAAGTCATTAGATAGACAGTTGGTTTCTGTTTTATATAACAAAAATTTGTTTAAAACATAAAAAAAAAATTTTGTTGCCAAAAAAAAAAAAAAGAATCATTATAATGATATATTAATTGTTATTACCTCAACCCAAAAATGTCTTTTTTAGCCAGATTAGTACCTTTAAGGATTTTGACTCTCAAAATAGAAATATTTTCACCAATGAAGTTCTAAATAAAAAAATAAAAACAGAACTTTTATATATATAAAAAAATAAATAAAAACAGAACAAAATTTTTATAAAAATATATTTTATTTTTGGTTGTAAAATATATTCTTCAGTCCTTCTATGAATTAAACAAATATGAACTACTATAAATAATGGAACAAATAAAACTGAATTAAATGGAAATAAAATGAAAAAATTCTTTTGAAAATTTTGAAAACTTCAAAGCTAGTAACTATGATTAATTTTCAAAACTTTTTTCAACTTTTAAAAACATTTTAAAACTAAAGAAAGTTTTTAAATGTATAAAACTTCAGAAGATCATACTGTGAGATGCTTTTTAAACTCATCGCAGTGTTATTCTTTGCATCCAGTACTTTTCAAAACTTTGTTCTGTGGATCCAACTTTAAGTTTTGGATATTAAACAAAAAATGTTGTCAAACCTAGAGCATTAAATTGTTTTATATCACAAAAACTTAATAAATGGCAAATGGAATACATCCTGGGCAACTGAACATGATTAAGAATAAAATAGTATGTTTGATTGGTCTCACCCAAAAACTCTTGCAATTAAATAAGAGCAAGAAGAACATTAAGAGAGAGAACCACTTAAAATAAATAACCCCTCAACATGCAAAAAAAAAATGCTTGGATACTTCTCAACTGTGATAATGGTTATAAATACCACAAACAGTTGAAGAACACAGTTTTTTTAAATTTTTTAAATAAAACGATAGTATTAATAATTGTTATATTTATATTTGTGTTCATACATTTCATTTATGGTTTATTTTAATGTTTATGACATTTTCATGTAATATTTATAATGGTTTTTTGTAATTATGTTTTATATCTGATGATTATTTGTCACACACACATGCCCACACGCATACACACAGAAAAAGTGTTTTGCTTTTCATTTCTTGGTCAAAACATTCCTTTAAAAATAAAAAGTATTCAAAAGACACAACTTTTAATTCCCATATGTCAAAACACATATGGGAATTAAAAGATGAAAAATATTGATGATTTCATATTAAATTGATCCATCCTTAAAACAGCATCAGAGTATAATTTTCAAATAATGTATATTATGCCTACATGCAAACCAAGAATGTTTATCAAATAATATTACAAAAGTTAAGACATTTATGACTTCCTGCAATTTAACTTTTAACAATTTAACAGTAACTTAACTTTTGAATGTTCAAAAAGTTTTTTGCCAACTAAATGACACTGGGCATCTTAATAAGATGTGAAGTTGTGCTAGAGTTTTTATTATAAGTAGTTTATGTAATTTTAAAGATAATTTTATCAAAGAATCTTTTCTTAATTCAATTGCTCTCTATGAAAAGTGGTGAACTAGCCAATTGCAAGCTGCAATGGTTCAAAGGCATTTAGTGATCTTGAAGCAGTCTTGGTCAGGAAGACGTGTGATTGCACGCCATAATACGACTACACAAATAATATTTTGTTTTGACTATTTGACTAAGGCTTTTAACATTTCAGAAATGCACTGAATAAAAAAGATTATGAATTACACACTAAAATTAAATAACAGGAAAACTTTTATCTTTACTAATATTTTTATATTAAAAACACTTTTAAATAAAGTAAAAAAGTACTGATGATTTTTTTTTTATCAATTTAAGTATCAATAAGTATCAATTAAGTATCAATTTTATTATCGATTTATCAAATTAAGTATCAATTAAAGTATCAATAAAAATTGCATATAATTTTTTGAGTTTAAAAATAACGATTTTTTTAGACATAACAATAGTCTCTTTAACAAACTTCATGTAATAACTAATAAAGTTAATACTCTGAAAACGATAAAAAAATTTATTGAAAATAAATGACAAATGCTTTTGAATGCTGTTTAAATAACTTTTTATATTATTGCTTTTAAATTAAGTAATTTTTAAATAAAAGTATTAATAAATAGCACACATAATTTTTGTTATACAAGGGTTGTCCCAAAACTACTTAGCCTAACAAAGAAAACACAAAAATTTAAAAAAAAAATTTTCTTAACATAGATCCCTTTTAACTTTTTTCTCAACATAGACCAAAACATAGATACACTTTTCCCAGCAATGTTCAATTGCTTTGATACCTTGTTTATAGTAAGAACCATTGAACTCTGCGAAATAGCCACCAACCCCAGACTCTACCTCTTCATTTGTAAAAAATTTTCTCTCACCAAGCTATTTTTTCAAGTTTGGAAATAGAAAATAATCTGAGGTGGCTAAATCTTGGGAATGGGGTGCATGAGGAAGTAATTTAAACTTTAATTCATTAATTTTAGCTATGGCAATAACAGATGTGTGAACTGATGCATTGTCTTGATGAAACAGCACTTTCTTCTTTTCCAAATGCAAACATTTTTCCTTGATTTTTTCACTAAAACACTGCAATAAGTTTGCATAATATGTGCCATTGATAGTTTTTTCCTTTTTGAAGATAATTAATGAAAATTATCCCTTGTGCATCCCAAAAAACTGACGCCATAACTTTTCCAGCCAATGAAGTTATTTTTGCCTAATTCGGAGCCAATTTTTTCTCCCTTTTTGGTTCATTGTTTCGACTGCTCTTTAGTTTCAGGAGTGAAACCATGAACCCGTGTTCATAGTTTCACTCCTGAAACTGGTCTTATTTTTGTGAAAGATTGCCAAACAATTCATTGAAACATCCTCATGACGTTGTTTTTGGTCAATTGTGAGTAAATGCAGCACCCATCGTGCGCATAGCTTTTTTATGTCCAAATTTTCAGTCAATATGCGATTTTTGATATGTCTGCCATATCAGCTAACTCACACACTTTCAATCGACGATTGTCCAGTATAATTTTGTGGATTTTCTTAACCATTTCTGACATGGTGACCTCATTTAGCCAACCACGGGGTTCATCTTGACAGGTAATATGGCCTCTTTTAAACTCTGCAACCCAATATTTCACAGTTGCAAATGAGGAAGCAGACTCCCCTAGAGTAGAATCTAGTTCACTTTTGATATCGGTTGGACTGAGACCTAATAAATAAAAATATTGAATTACATGACGATGACCAATTTTCTCCATATTAAAAATTTACTGGAAACGTTCACTAATAATGGTCGCTAGTCTTAAAAGAAAAAAAATTAAACTTAACAGTTAAGCTTTCAAAGGTTGAGGCTTTCAGCCATGGTTTGTATTTTTTTCAAAATTTTTCTTTTTTCTTTGTTAAGCTAGGTAGTTCAGGGACAACCCTCGTACATATAATAATCAATTTGTTATGATGAATGTAATTCTTCTTTAAAAAATTTGTATCAACTTGTTTAAGCAACAACATAAAAAGGACGATGATCGCTTTAATGAATTTTTTTGATAAGAATTCGAAGTTTATTATTTCAAATGTAACTAAAAACTTAATTTAAATAATCTTAACATTTTAGTTTTTATTTTACTTGAGTTATATTGTTATGTTTTGGGTTTTAGTTTTAGGTAAGTTCTTTTTAAATTCTTCTTGATAAGTTTTTTAATCTTTTTTTAAATGAGGATTTTTTTAAAGTGTTTTTTTCTTCTTCTTTTTTTTTGTTAAGCCTAAATAAGTTTTTTCAGTGCATCTTAAAAATGTTCAAATTTTCAAAACATATTACTAGCCACATCCTTAAAACAAACGATTATTTGCATGGTCATATAATTGCATGTGACCGCAAGCCTTACTGACCAAGACTGTTAAAAGTATAATATTTGAAGCAATTGCAATCGCCTATTTTCTTATTCTAGTGAAAAAAATTGTATTAAAAAAAATATGGATTTAAATTAAGTTGAAAAAATTTCTTAATTCTTCTAATAATTTCTTCAATGAAAACTTTTATTGAAAGCTTCTAACTCTTTTAAGAATTTCTTTAACAAAAACATTCTAAATACTTTCAATCATTTCTAGTTGTAATTATATTTTGATTTGTCCCATTTTATGTTTCTTTCCTCTCAGAGTTTCCAACTATTAGAATGTGAATGAGTTATTGTCCTTTAAAGAACAAAAGTAACCATGACAATGCAAAAACTTCTTACGTAGCAAAATGATATTCTAATTTGAAATCATTTTGAGTACATTGAAAAAGTATTTTAACTGTTAAGAAATTCCTAATATACATGAAAATTTGTTTAACATAATATGAATTTACTATTTAAAATTAAAATATAGTAAGTCCAAAAAATGAATATTTATATATCATACTCTAGGCACTCTGTGTTTTGTCAATAGAGCCATAACATAAATATTTAATTTTTGGCATTTTGCAATTGCTTTAATGCTAACATAATATCTTCATACTTTTGTTTAGCACTTTTAAAAAAATGGAGAACTAGGGACAGGTGAGGCTACTAGTCAAAGAAGGTGTCTTTATAAAGCATAATTGTTGGTTTTCATCTTTATTTTATTTACAACATCACATATCTACAACCAGAGCAAAGATTTATATTTAAAACTTTGGTTAAAATAAAATGAACTACAAAAACATCCTTATAAAATGCTTAACTAAATATTTTTACAAAAATATACAATCAGATAATAGATTCCTTTGTTTTTTCTAGATCTATTTTTTAGTTACCATTTAAATACTAATAAAAACTTAGTTACACTTTCTTTTACTTTTTTTTTCTTTTTGATTAGAATAATGTAAAAGAAATCAATTCAGTAAAAACTTAAGATAAAGTGTTTGATAAAATAAGAATTTAATGTAATAATTAAATTCTTATTTTATCAAACCTTTGATAACAATATTAAGTTGTTACTTGCATGATAAATTTTATCTGATCATTATTAGTCATAATAAATATTTGATTAATCAAGTCATAATAACAGAATAGTTAAACTAATATGTAAAAAATTAAAAAAAAACACAAAGAACATCCTTTTTTTTCCTGTGTTAATGAAATTGTATAATTTACAAATGTCCAGATAACACAAACTATTGAAAAATAAGTGATTTTTGGATCACTTCAAGGTAACTATTTCTTCTCGCTATTTCGTATACAGTATAATATACGAAAACAGCGAGAAGAAATAGTTATCTCAAAGTGAGAAGAACTAAACCCCTTTCCCTTACCAATTGTATTTTATCTTTTAATGATTTTTTATAAATCAAAAGTTAGACAAATAGAGCTTGATGCTGATACTATTCCTGATATTTGAAAAAAAATTAATTGCTAACATATAACTTCGTAGATTGATGATGGAAAAATTATAAATTTGAATATGCAAAATGCAGAGACATAATCATTACAAATGAGAATGATTATTTATAGCATGTTTTTATTCCAACAGGTAACATTCCATTTCTCATAAATAAAATAGGACATTTTATAGGTAATAATTTTATTGATATATCTTAGCCTAGTACTAAAGTTATAGACAAATGGCTTATAACTAGCAAATTGCTCAGCATACTAGTGATCTTGACAGTGTATTAGAACTCCAAACAGCATAGTGGGCTTCCAATAATAACCATCTTTAACTGACTTCTAATACTGCATTAAAGCACTTTCCAATACTGCATAACAATGATCAACTAATTTGAAAATGTTATGCCACTTACCTATAACAATAATATAAATATTGTAATAGAAAGTCTAGTTTAGACAAGACTGCCCCTTTCAATCATTTTCTTGATAATTAGTAAAAAATGACTTAAAGACATAAAAACTTGAATTGACAACTCAAATATTTTATGATAAAAGTGACTATGAATAATATATAGAGCTACAAGAAACTAAAATCAAGAGAGATCTGAGTATTCTTATAATAAATAAGCTAAAATGGCGCAATCAAGTGATATAAGGAGGAAATAGTATAAACCAAATTTTGAGGATGGTTATTTTTAGAAAACTAATGTTTGCATCGTAATTATAAAAAATGCTTATAAAATTACATTTAGACTATGCTACAACAATATATAAATCATTTGGAAAAGGCTCAATAAGAGCTACCAAATTAGCTCAATTAAAAAAAAAGAAACATAAAAACAGACTTAAAGTTATACATGCATACATACATACATACATACATACATACATACATACATACATACATACATACATACATACATACATACATACATACATACATACATACATACATACATACATACATACATACATACATACATACATACATACATACATACATACATACATACATACATACATACATACATACATACATACATACATACATACATACATACATACATACATACATACATACATACATACATACATACATACATACATACATACATACATACATACATACATACATACATACATACATACATACATACATACATACATACATACATACATACATACATACATACATACATACATACATACATACATACATACATAAATACATACATACATACATACATACATACATACATACATAGATAAATATATAAATACATACATAAAAAGATACATAAATAGAAACATACATACATACATACATACATACATACATACATACATACATACATACATACATACATACATACATACATACATACATACATACATACATACATATATATATATATTACTTTTGACAACTTGAATTATCAAAGGTTTTATCCTAAATTATTACATCAACTTCTTATGTTATCAAAGACTTTATTTTAAGTTTTTACTAAATTGATTTCCTTTGCATTATTCTAAATCGAAAAAAAAAAGTTAAAGAAACTGTAATTAAGTTATAATTTATACAAGAAAAAGTAAACATGATTACTTTCAGTATAGTTTTTATACTATGGCTATTTTTAGATATTTTAGATACAAAAGAATGTACACATTTATTAACAATATGTACACATTTACTTAAGAAGTTTATCTAAGCCTTTATTTGATAACTATATGTTTTTATCATAATAATATAGACATAATTAACTAGTAAAAAAATAGATTAGAAAATTATTTTTCACATACTCTTGAAAGTCCTTTAGCTTTTTCAAAAATATCTGCATACGTGTCTGTTCTTTGATCATCTCCAACCACTATGGGTACCACTCCCGTCATTATGTTTTATTTAAAATCCATTACACTATCTTATAAAGTGGTGTATATGCATATAAAAAAAGAAATATGTTTTGAAAAATGACAATGAGAAATATACTTTTAAAAAATGAAGATTAACATATATCTCCATTATTTATATGGGTTTCTCTCAATTTTGCATTAATGCCGGTCCCTTTAAACTATATAATTCAAAATCCAATTCAAAACTAATGCATAATCTACTACAGTATTGACAATGGCAAGTTATTGCATAATGATTATGCAAACATGTCACATCCCATAAGTTCTGAGAGTAAAGAGTATTATTTTATAATTTCACAAAACAATACGCCAGAATTTACATTTTTTTTTTTTTTTAATTATTATGTAAATAATGTCATGACATTGTAACATGTCAATAAGATAACATGTCAATAAGATATAAATATAATATGTATAGATAAAATTGCTTTTAAAAATATATTTAAAATCCGTCAAGATAAAATCTTTTAACATAAAATGCCACCGTAAATATGGTTAATATGACGTCACGAAAAATTATTTGTTTTGAATATCTTAAATTTACCTTTTATTTTTTTTTAAATAACCGCTGTTAAATGTTAAATGAATAACCAAAAAGATGAAAAAAAAAATCACCTTAAATACCCTATCTATAAATTCCTCTAAATCTAATTAAAATGAACATAAAAATTGTTTATTTTCTGTTAGAATTATTGTTTTTATGCTACCATCGGCTCGTTAGACGCAGATTTTAAATTTTATGTTAATATATAGTGTGATTATATGTAGTATGTATTTATCTATGTATAGTATGAGTTTAGTATGTATATAGAAAATACATTTGATGAGTATATAATATTGTGCGAAGATTATTAGATAAAGGTTATATTGAGATTACTTTATTACTGAGATCGCCTGATAACGGTATAACTTGAGATAGCAAAGTTGGAATATAAAGAAATTTCATAATTTACCACCTACCTAAGAGGGTTGTACTTAAATTTTTACGCTTCGATACAAAAAGTTTGCACGCACTTTTTAATAGTTTTTTTTTAGGTCATGGCCGGATCCTGCAGATTTTAGTGTTAAAAATGGCTAGCGTTCAGACATGGAGCAAACTCTAAACACTTATATGTTTATACTTATGTCAAATCAAAATGCTTTGCTAAAAAATGCAACAATTGAAGCCTGGGAACAAAATAGTCGTAAAACTTTAACCCCCTTCCCTCTCCCAAACGTGAGAGAAACAAGTTAATGAAATATTTTTTTTTATTATTGTAAACTAAATTTATATTCATCAATAGTTTTTAAATTTGATTAATCTTATAGTGTTTAAAAATTATGAGTACATAAAGTTGTGAACATATCAAGTTTGAAAGATATTATTTAAAAAATTACATTTATTATATTAGAAATATATATTTATTTTAATAAATTATTTAAAATTTTTATTTTACGGGGCTCGGCGATAAGACTAAATTTGTCTTTTTCTAGCCCCAGCCATGTGTTTATATATTTGTATTGCTTAGTTTTTGTAACTTTTTTTTCTTTTTATTGGCAAAATACATAATAAATACAAAAATAAAAAAAATTACGATGAAGGACCAACCATCACATTACGATGAAGGACCAACCATCACATTACGATGAAGGACCAACCATCACATTCAAGAAATTCTGTTTTGAGAAGTAACCAATTTAACTTTCCACATTAAAAAGCAAGATATGGGTATTTAAATAAAATAGGTCATAGTTATTGTTAAATTGTAAAATAGGTTTTACCATATTCAGAACAACTGCGTTATATTGTTATGATATTGCAGATCGATGCTAGTCCACTGATTTCTAAATTTCTTTCTGGTCCGTGCCTTTACTCTTATTCCCAACTAATTGCTTCAAGCTTATCGTCTATTAGCTATAGCCATTTTTTATTTTTAGATTAAAACATTTTTTGAAAGGCCTTGTTAACAATAGGGGGTTCTTGGAGAGCAAAGCAAAAAAAAAAAGGTAAAGAAACTAGCCACTAAATATCATAAAGCTATATTTTTAGCTTCCGAAAGAAGTGCAAATGCCGCTGGAGATAAAAAAAAAGTGTACATTAAAATAAATAATGTCTAATATTTTTGTAATCAAAAAAGTCCAAGAAACTTTAGATGAAACCTTTCTTCTATGAATGAGTGAGGAAAAAGCTCTTGTATTAAATATGAAAACTCGATAATCAACATCATTAGAAAATCATCAACATGATTAGAAACTCAGCTCAGCGGAAATTTTTTCCTGAAGATATACATTTTTCCGAGGTTTCCGCAAAGAGTACTCTTCAAACCATGTTGATCATGCTGTTAGTAGAACATCAGAAATAATTGATATTCCGGAATATGTTTAAAATAACAAGATATTTGGAGTTTTTTATAGAAATATTATTTTTAATGGTGTTTATAAACAGAAGTTTATAAAATGTTTAGAAGTCTAAAGTGTTTATAAACAGAAATATGACACAACCTATACAGTTATAGAACTTACGCATAAAGAAAGCTTAATTATTACTGCATTTGTGTTTTTATTGCTTAAAGTATAAAATCCCCAAATTTGGAAAAATTAAAATCTTTTAAATTTGCATTTTTGTAGATCTCTTTATCTACAGTATAAAAAAAAGGAGTCCAATATTATCATATAATCTTGAGGAAAAAAAGCAGATCAAAAAATCAACAATAGTTGAATTTTTAGACTCTGCAAAACATCTCTAAGTTAACACCTGCTCCATAAAATTTGAGACTGGCTTTAAACTTGAATAAATACTTAAATAAACACGATAAAAACAAATTTTTTTTGGTATGTTCTTAGAATTAAATATGCAGAATAGGAAAATAAAAATAAATTTATCACAAAACTCCATATCTTCGAATTTGATCAAGTCTGGTATTGGCACCTTTTACCAGCTTTTGTACAGCATTTAGGTCAAGTTTACTGACACAATAACAAATCCGACGCTCAAGGTTTGATATATTATTTGTAGACCATCCATTCTTGTACATATCTCGCTTAAGCATTGCCCAAAAATCCTCTATAGCACGAGCTTCTGGTAAGTTTGCTGGATTGTCTTTTTTTTGAACAAATGGTGTCTTCTGGGTTTTTAACCATTTTGTTACCGAATTAGCATAGTGAGATATTGCTAAATTGGGCCAAAAGATATACTTGGTGTCTCGATAATATTTATTAATAAAAGGTTGCAAGCGCTTTTGTAAACACTCTTTTAAATAGATCTCTTGGTTTACCGCTTGGCCAGAAGGAATAAAGTAAATAGATGTGATCCCTCGAGGGGAGATCCATACAAGTAATTTTTTTTCAAATTTTGCAAGATCGTAATACTTAACAATGTCTGATGTCAATTTTTGATCATTTGAATAGTAAGCATTATTACCAGCTAGTGTGCTATTCGGCAAAGTAAAGTATGACTCATAGTCAATAATAAATTCATGGTTGCGATATTTTGAATAAAATCGACCACATTTTCGGCGACCCCAAACCCTCTGTTCAGGAGTTCTGCTTGGTCTTTTTTTCTTTTATAGCAAAGAATAGGCTTTTTAAATCATATTAAGATTCGTCTGATGGTGCCTTTGCTACAACTAAGTCTTCTAGAAGCCTTTGAAAGTGACACACCTCTTCTATTGTTAAACATTTTTTTTAATTTGATGCGGTTGTTTTGTGTTTTAAAAGTAGGCCTTCTTCCATTTCCAGCTTTGTGACCCAATGGTTTATTTTGATTGTAACTGTTCATATATCTATAAATTGTAGCTTTTGAGTAGCCCTCCATCTTGAAATGGTTTCAAACAACGTGTTTTCCATCTTCATGTTTTTTTATAAAAATTATACACACGACTTTTTAGGGCTTGTTGATTTGGCATTTTAAATTGTTATCTAAACAAAAAATTATCAGAGAATTTATATGTTAATTGAAAGAGGAAAAATAGAGCTTTTATTTGATACCAAATACTAATTATTTTATCAAGCTTACTAATTAAATATCGCTTATTCAAGTTAGTCTCAAATTTTATGGAACAAGTGTTAGTTTGTTTAAATGTCTCTGAGATACTAAGAGATTTTTTGCAGAGTTTAAAAAATTTAGATATTTCAGAAAAAATAGTGACCTTTATAATCAGCTATTGGGCTGTTCATTAATTGAATTGTCTATTAATTGGTTGTCCGTTAATTTTCAACAATATTTTTAGGTTTCAAACTTTTTACAGACAGTTTAGATTATTCTCCCATTAGATTATTTCAACAGTGTTTAATAATAAAGCGGTTAACGCTCTTGCAGATACAAAATCGACTCAATCTTGCAATGTGTGCAATCTTGCAATGTGTGCAATCTTGCAATGTGTGCAATCTTGCAATGTGCGCAATCTTGCAATGTGTGCAATCTTGCAACCCAACAAATAACTAACATTGATTTAGTAAAAGCAAAAATGTAAAATGAATATAAAATGGAAATTAAAAAGTATAAGGCAATTGAAAAACAATTGAGAAAAAGTTATCTGTAAACTTTTAAAAAAGTAAGATTTACTCTTCGCTGAAGTGAGAAGTCTATCTGTTGACATTAGATCATCCAATTTGAGTATTCGAATACTTGATGTTTAAATATATTTGCGTGTTCAAAATATTTCTTAGTCTAAATATTTTTTTCGAAAAATTAAAATAACTTCTAAAATAAAAAGATATGTTGATTTTTCATCAAAATAAAATGCAAATTTTAGAATAAAAAAGAATATTATTATTTAAACCAATTAAAAAGTACAAAAAATAAAAAATAAAAAAATTTATAAAGTTTATCGAGAAACGAATTTATATAGTTTATCGAGAAACGAATTTATATAGTTTATCAAGAAACGAATTTATATAGTTTATCGAGAAACAAATTTACATTTTTTATTTTAGTTTGTATTTTAGTTCATATTTTAAAACACAGTTGGTTATTTAAGTTGTTTATAAATATTTTTGAATTTAATAATTTTTTATATCAACGTTATATAATCATAATCGATACTTGAAATTGTTCTATATTTATTTATGTTATTAGGATCATTTTTTGATAAAATTTTATTTGTGTTTGTATCAATTATAGAGGAAATAAAAATTTGTGAGATTTTCTTAAATAAGTACATCTACGGTATTTTTGTTTTAGCCACGTCAAAAAAATATGCAGTTTCAAGTTTTTTTCGCAAAAACTTGGTAAAGCCACATGTGGTAAGTGCATCACAAACATAGATGGAAAAGTTAAAATGTTGCTAAAGGGTGATTTTTGAGGAGCTACAGGATTTGATTTTCAAAAAAAAACATACAAAATTCGAAAAATTGATAAAATCTTTAATTGAGTTGATTGAACGGTCGATATAATTTAATGTTTAAAGATTGTTTCATGTAAATGTTAGCCGCGGCTCTGCTTTAGATGGCCCATGCGTAAGGTCCATTTTTGGCACACTCTCTCCAACATATCGGCCGGTATCTCACAAATAAATACTTTAGTATTGGCTTCCAGTGCGTTAATCGTTGCTGGTTTATCCCTGAAGACATTAGCCTTAACATGGCCCCACAAGAAATAGTCCAAAGACGTTAAATTAAACTATCTGGGCGGCCAATTGACGGGCCCCAAACGTGAGATAAACTGTTCATCGAACTCGCTTCTCAATTGGACCCATGTTTTTTGTGCTGTGTGGCATGTGGCACCGTCTTGTTGAAACCACATGTCAGCCAAGTTCAGCTCTTTCATTTTGGGCAAAAAAAAGTTTGTAATCATTACACGGTAGCGCTCGCCATTCACAGTAACGTTCCGGCCATTGTCGTCTTTGAAGAAGTGCGGCCCGATGATACCACCGGCCCATAATCCACACCAAACAGTGCTTTTTTTGGGATGCATTGGTAGCTCTTGCAATGTTTCTGGCTGGTCTTCACTCCAGATGCAGCAATTTTGCTTGTTAACGTATCCATTCAACCAGAAATAAGCTTCGTCGCTGAACACAATTTTTCGATAAAAATGTGGATCTTTCTCCAACTTGGCCAGCGCCCATTTGCCAAATAGAAAACATTGTGGGAGGTCATGTGGCTTCAATTCTTGCACCAGCTGTATCTTATAAGGTTTTACACTCAAATCCTTTTGTAAAATTTTCCACGTAGTGGAGTAACAGAACCCCAATTGCTGCGAACGGCGGCGAATCGACATTTCACGGTCATCACAAATACTGGAGGATACAGCTGCAATATTTTCTTCTGTCCTCACTCTACATATGCGTGTTGGTGGTTTAATGTCCAATAATGTAAACTGAGTTCGAAATTTAGCCACAAGCTTCCGAATAGTTCCCTCAGTTGGCCGACCAAACGGTCCATCAGAAAAGGTCGTCATGTTATAGAATTTTTTTATTTTAGTTTTAATAACCTGGACTATATTAGGCCTAAATATACCTTTTTAGCCTTATTTATTCACTTATAATTATTTAATTACTTTATAAAGAGCTTCAAATTGTTGGATGAGCTTGCCTTGATGAGACTCAAATCGTTGCTACGATATTAGCAGCTTTACATACTGGGCTGATGCTAAAACGGAGCAAACTGTTTGAAGGAAATAGACAGTTTCACACAGTTCCAATCAAATTGATGCAAGCCTAAAACGATCTTCATTCGAATCACGTGGATGATGCATTTTGTACAACAACTATAAGGAATGTGGAAGAAGTTCGCTCTTTTTTAGACCCCAAAGATGTGTGCTTTATAAGTTAAAAATATAAAGCTTGGATCCCGATTGGAATCACCGCTGCTAACAATCAAGCTCCTATATAAATGCAGATGGAATATCAAGCTTTTCTTCCTGATCATGATTGGGTCATCACCGCAAAGCACAAGCTCATCCCTTCTCTCTACGCAGACATTGAAATCAAACTAAATGGGTATTGAAAATCTGACGCAGTTTCCTATTTTGGTCCCACTCACATTGCTGTTCTATTTGCATTCATCGTCGACAGCGTATGATCACAGATTGGACTTTGAATAACTTTAGACTTTGCCAAAGTTTAATTCCATTAGAAAGGACCCTTTGACCAAATTCGTTAAGCCAGTGGTTGTCTTTAGGATTGATTTGGCGGGATTGATTCTCCCTCGTGGGGAATTCATTATAGAACTCATCTAATCTCTCAAGGAACTTAAATTTATTTTTAACATAAACTCTTTATCAAAATACAATATATATATATATCAAGACTTAAGGTATTAATTATCTGCATTGCAACTTATGTTTAAGTTAGGACAGTGGAGATTCTTTTGGAGAAAACAGAATTTTGATTTCGCTGGAAAGATCTGTGCCTAGATTATTTAAGGTCTGACGATTGATCAGTTTCCAACGGTGGTTAAGTATATTGATCCAGAAGGCAAGACGGAGCTCGATGCTCGTAATTTCTTATCAAAGGATCAGGAATGGTTAGCCTCTCATGTGTGCATCAACCAATATTTTACGCAAATTGTAAAATGTGAGGATGCCAAATGTTGTTCTTTGAAAAGGAGCTCTTATTTCCATGTTATTTCCGGTCAATTTTTGACCACCTATTCCAATCTGCCAGTAAGAAGATGGCTTGAAAGCTGTAGTCGTTTCAGATGTCACCAGCAAGAACCGTTTTTGTTCTGTATTTTTTCTTATTGCCTCCAATATTCAGAGAAACATTCCTCGGTCATTAAAATCACTCAAACTTCCTCCTTACGATCTGTTTAGTCCCTCTGTGCAATCGAATTTATCTTAAAGGTTCTGTAAGCATTGCAACTTGTACTTTTCCTACCAAATCTTGTATAAAAAGAATGTCAGCATTACTCATTCCAATTTTATTAACCATATGGCTATTACTCTTTCGCGAGTTAGACCTGTTAGCATTGCTGCTACGTGCAAAAGAGAGTTAATGGCCTTAATTATAGTATAGAGAACGCGAAAACACAGAAAAATATAATTCATGTGAAAAATTTCAATAAAAATGTTTAAATTAAGAAAGAATTTCTTTACGAGAGGAAGGGAGGTCCCAATTTTATGACATCCTTTTCAAGGGGGTTTAAGAAAAAAGGACGACAGGTAACAAAGGAGGGGGAGAGGGGGACGAAAATTGTCAAAAAAAATGGCGACGTCCTTTATGGACAGCTCCAAGCAAATATTATTTGGCAATATTTTGAGAACGAATCTGTAAATTAAATATTGTCTTGTGTTGCGGCTGTTTATGAAATGGTGATCACAGCAATGAGTAAATCTCACACTATTGCTGGTTACGTGCACTGAAAAAGAAATAAAATGTCAAAAAGTCTGAAAACAATTTCAAAGTGTGTTAACAGCTTTTATAAAGAAAAATGTACTTTTGGGAAAATTCCCAAAAGTACACAAATATAGTTAAATGTTACGGTATGGGTTTGACAAAAATAGTTATGCAAATGCTGAAACAGTTAAACATTTGATTGAAGCCAAGTTGGCAGGCTTTAAAATTTGTTTAAAAAATGATATTATTTCATGAACTATTGACAGCAGTCGTAATTAAAAAATATGTTAATATATAAGGTGTTTTAAAACAACTTTATAATGATCACGCGCTGCATTTAGCCGATATAGATTTAGTGTCTATATACCAAAACATTATATTCCTAGTGAAGTGTTTAACGGTATCGAAGATTTGGTTAGTGATAATATTGAAGTAGAAATAGAAAAATATTCCAAAAAAGACGAATACTCCGATTACAACTTTGATTTTGGTAAAGAAAATAAATATGCTATGACATTGAATAACAATTTAATGACTTTGATAGTTTATTTACAGAGTGGAGACGTACCATGTTCTTACGATCATTAAAAATACTTATATCATTGTTGTTTATAGCTATAGCCGTAGAGAGATATATATTGAACTGAAGAAAGAATTTTGACTATTAGATTCTTTTAAAAAACGGTTGAGTACCCTTCCTGTATAACCCTTTTGTATAAATGATTTTAATATCTCTCTAAAATTTTGAGCGGCTTACCATTTTGCTGACGATATCAACATTGTCATAACAAAAATTTAATTAAAAAAATTAACAAATATATTATTCATGGTTTATCTAATATACTTCAATGGCTGCACTCTAACAAACTAAGTCTTAATTCCAACTAAAAATCAAATCAAATCAATTTAAAATATATGAGCTTTCCCGTAGTTTCATTAAAATATCTTGGAATCCAAATTGACCAAAATCTATCCTTTTCCTCTCATCTTAAAAACATATCAGTGAAATTGTGTAGATTAAATGGGATGCTAACCAAAATTAATTGTCGCGCGTAAAACCATAAATTCTATAAGTTTATTAATTCAAAATTGTTTAGCGAACAGATACGTTTCTTAAAACCAGTAAAAGTACGAATGTGTTGAACTACACTGCATATGGTAAGCCCTCCAGCATATAAGTTATTCAAAACTGTGCAGCGTGTTAATGGCATACGTTGCCTATAGCATATGTTGCTTTTGTTTTTTTAAGCAAAGAAATGAAATCAACTATGAGTTATAACTATTTACAGCATAACTGAAACTTTATATAATCTACTCTACCATTTCAGGAACTATTTTATCCCTAAAAACTCCGGTTAATTAACTCAAAATTTTTTTTTAGGGTCAATTAACTGAAAAAAAATCATCATCATTATCATGATCATCTTTACCATCGTCACCATCATCATAATTATTAATACCGGAAATTTCTTCAAAAGCTCTAAAAGTAGCGAAAGTTGTTTCAATATAAAATTACCGTGACAAATCGTCATATGCCGTGAGATATCGTGACATTTCAATATAAAATTGCCGTGACTATCGTCCTATTTCATTACTTTCTGTGTTCAACTATTCTAAAATTGTGCGCTATATTCGCAGGGGTCGAGATCTCAAGAAACCCCGCCATTTGTTTGCTACAAATAATTTCAACCACCAAAAAATACAAACTTATTTCAATTTAAAAAGTTTTTACCAAAATAATGGTTTCAGTGTAAAACCTACCGTATTTCAAGTTTATAATTAAATAAAGGGAATCATAATTATGCATTGGTGTCCACAACAATATTTTTTGGGAGGATTTGTAATTAATTTTTAACCGCCGATATACCATTGAAATGGTTAATTACGCATAAATTCTAATTACGAAAATTTTTATAAAACTTAAATATTTTCTGAAACTAATTAATTCTTTTATTATTTTTTTATTTTATTTTTATTTTAATGGGCGGTGGAATAAATAAAATCAAGAACATAAATTAATGTTGGCAATGTAGCTAGAAAAAAAAATTGTTACAGCAATAGGAGGAAAAAAATATAGGAGGAAAAAAATCTGTACGTGTTTTATTTTATTTTATATACGTGCTACGTGCATGCCTAACAACCAACGAAACAGATATTCCGTAGGCACGAGGAAGCAAAAAACTAGAATATTTAGAACGAGTTCTTGAAGTTAAATATGGTACATTCACCCTATTGATTTTTGGTACCAATGGTGGATTCGGAGACGAATGTAAACGGTTCACGGCTCTACTTGCGAATAAACTGTCTATTACGAATGGTGAGAAGTACTGAACAAATATAAATTGGTTAAAGACACGTCTTTCGATGGAGATTGCGCGTGTATCCCTCCTCTGCTTAAGTAGCTCGCGAACTCCATTTAGGCGCTACCACATTGATGACGTTGGTTTAGAGAATGTACAAAGTGGACTTATTTAGTTTGTATCTTTAAAATGTTATTGTTTTGATTTTTTTTATATACGTGCGTAATTACAGGGTTATTCATTTTCATATGCGCGTTTATTAATTTTTTTTTTTTTTTAAATTTTTCGTTTTTATTACAATTAAATTCCGTAATATAATACAAGATACTCTTATTCTTTCAAAAAATAATCCAGTTATAAATATAAAAAAAAATCAAAGACAAAATAATAAGAGATAGTTATACAAAAATATATAAAAACGCGGGAAACTTGCAGAAGACCATTAAGTCTTATCATCAAGAACCGTTGTACTAGTTATGTCTTTACAATATTAAATTCCTATAATATTGTTAAAAGCAAAACTTAATTAACTAAGGTAAATAGTGTTAACACCAAAAACATTCAATGTAAAAAGACAAGAACAAATAAAGCAAACAGTCAAAGAAACAAAAAAAAAAATAAATAAATAAAAAAGAAAAAAGAAAAAAAAAAGAAAAAAAAAGAAAAAAAAAGCAGTTTAAAAGAAATCATTAATAAGATTTTTATACTTTGAAATACTCTTTTTTATTAGTTTTTGAAAGCAATTTATATTGTATACATCTTTTATTTCTCCACTTTTATTTCTCACTTTTATTTCTCGTTTATATTAACGACTTATATAAATTTTCTAACATTTTAAACTTAATTTTGTTTGCAGATGATACAAACTTGTTTTATTCTAGTAAAGATATCAGTAAATTATTTCAAACAGTAAACAAAGAACTTGAAAAATTAACCCAATGGTTCAAATCAAACAAACTATCTTTGAACATCAATAAATCCAAATACACTTTGTTCCATCGTCTTCATAAAAAACAAGATATTCCATTAAAACTTCCTGATCTTTTTATTGATAACGCATTATTAAAAAGAGAGCAATCAATAAAATTTTTAGGTGTGGTTCTGGATGAAAATTTAACCTGGAGGGACCACATAGGTCTAATTGAAAATAAAATATCAAAAAATATAGGTGTTTTGTATAAAGCCAAGCAGTTTTTAAATCTATCTTGTTTAAAAAACTTATATTTTTCTTTAATTCATTGCTACTTAAATTATGCAAACGTTGCTTGGTGCAGCACAAACGCAACAAAAGTAAAAACTGTTTAGTAAATCTTGTAAATTACTATATTTTGCTAAAATTTTATTCCAGATATGCGGAGCACGATACGTAATTTTAAATTGTTCTTGTTTAGTTTTGCACAATGGTTCAATTAAGCCTGTTGTGCGTAAAGTATACTTAACGTTAGGTTTTATTTCATAAAAATCATTAAAAAAATTTTATATTATGGTGTTTATTCATTCTAATATGCGTATTTATTTATTTTTATATGCGAGTCAACTTCACATAAAATCTCTAATATAATTTTATATAAACAATAAATAGGCTTTTATGTTTTTATATAGATATATTTAAAATATAAATTAGGTTGTTGCCACTGCTTATGTAACTACGCATATGGTTGTAAAATGGAATTAAATTAAACTCTGTAATATCCATGATATTTTTAAGTTTTCTGATTACCCCATCCGTATTTTGAGGCCTTTCTCTCTGTTTTTAAGTATGCTTTAAAGAAGAAAAAAACTCTTCTATCGGATTAAGCTGGCAGATACTTAATAGCTATGCCATGAGAGGCTACTGTTTGCCTAACAGAAAGAATGCAGTGGAATTTATAATTATCCATAATAAGCACCGGCGCTTCCGCATCTGCATTCTTCGTCGCTGGTACCAACATTGTAGTAATGAAAGTAAAAAATGAATCCGCATTCTAGCTTCCAGTTTTTATTTCATAACCCAGCACCACTGTTGAAACAGCACAAATGAAACTAACCTTTTTGCCACGATTTGCAGACGACTGTAAAATTGCTGGCGCACCTCTTAGCGAACAACCATATGTGCTGTTAGTGTGCACATTAAATCCAGTTTCATCCAAAAAAATAAATTTTCCATCGAAAGTTCCGTTAATTTTGTTTGTAAATGCATAGTGTGCATCAATAACTCGTGTTGAGTTTCGTTTTTCTGGCATATGCACAACGCGCTTTCTTGATAAATCTGAGCGTTTGAGTTTTCTTGAAATAATAGGCTAAGACACGTTAAAGCCTACTGCAGAAAAATTTTCTTTTATTACTTCTTGCGTACAAAGATTGTTTTCTTGTACGCATAATTCAATAATATTTTTTATTTGAGCGTTTATAGGTCTTTTACCTCGTTTTTATCAGAAAACGACTTTCCTTTTTTCCTTGTTTTACGGTTGCTTTACGACTGCTATTTACTTTACCATCCGTAGGGTAAATATTTTAGTGCTAATAATAATTAAATTTAAATCTAGATAAATGAATAATTAGATAAATAGTAATTTAATCAATAAATAAATTTAATGATAAAATTAAACAAAGACCTAATACTAGATTAAATAAACCATCATCAAATGTAAAAAATCTTCTTCTTAAGTATTTTTAACCTCGTTTACCAGGAAACAAGAACAATTTGTTCTGAAAAAACTGTGCTTTTTTAAAGCACATATGTGACGCATCGGACCAAAACCGGTCGGATGTCGCGTTATGTTATATTGAGAAAACCATCAAAACATCTCAAAAATTCAATTTTTATCATTATTTATTTTTTTGCATAATTGTTTAGATAATTTTTGCATAATTGTTTACATAATTATGTAAACAATCATGCAAAAAAATAATTAATGATAAAAATTGAATTTTTGAGATGTTTTGATTTTTAGTGAAATATTTCCCCAAGTTAACTATTTCTACGGTAATGTTGTGTCAGTTAAAAAACATCAGGGTCTATTAAATCAGTTTGTTCTGGCAAAAAGAAAAAAATATTTTTTAAGGATTGGTAACTTCAATTTGGATTTATCACAGGTATATTAATTAAAGAACTCGTTTTAAACTAATATGATATTGTTATCAACTATATTGAGCTTTATAATTTAAATATCAAATTATTTTATCAAAAAGCAGTTATTTAACGCTTTCAATTTAGCGGTTCTTGACGCGAAGTTATATTGGTTTTCATTGAGAATTTTTTTTGAGAACTTGCTCAGAGGTGGGGTTTGTACCACGAATTCTTTGTTTCTGAGGCAAGTGCGCAACCACTGCACCACCGTTGCAGATTTTCTAGATTTTTCTAGACTAGAATTTTGTCTCATGTAGCAATTTAGAAGCTTATTATGGTTTACCGCCATTTATTAGTGAATCAATTGCAGCCCAGCTGGCACATTTCATCTGGCACATTCCATTTGCTGGCACATCTGGTATTGTAAATAGCCAGAGTATTTATCACGTATTATATATATATATATATATATATATATATATATATATATATATATATATATATATATATATATATATATATATATATATATATATATATGTATATAAACATACATTCATATGTATATAATAATAATTTATTTATTTTTACTTACTTTTTAAGATTCAGAATCTAATTACAAAATGGATTGTCGGTTTACACAATACAGTTCTAATGTACCTGAATTCTTGATAAATAGGCCACATCATTTTATTAAACATTGTTTAGAGAAGCGAAATTTGGCTAACAACACTGATCTAAATAAAGTGCAAATTGAAGTCAATAGCTTTTCTATTGCAAACAAAAATTACCTTGTTAACTTTACCTTGTGACAAGAAGAACATGCCAAAATGTTCATGTAATGATTGGTTCAAATCTTTTTATCTATGCAAACACTCTTTTATAATATTTAGAACGTAACATTGGGGTGGGAGTCTACTAACTCTGGGGATGAGAGTCTATATCATATTTATGTAGAAGTTCTCCATTTTTAAATATTGACACATTCACCAATGATTTTTTGTTAAGGAAATCAAATATACTCAAACGTAACCATGCAAATCAAACTAGTTTCAACTTAATTAATGACACTATTTGCAGTACAACACCAACAAATCCATAGCATTCTTAATTAGCAAGGTTCTCATTTCGAAAACAAAATAGTATTATCAAATTTTGATTTTTCTATTAAACTGAATTATGCTTTATTTAAAAGAAGCTTTAAAAAGCAGTCAGAACCATATAAAATGGCTTATATTTTATGTTAATGTTCTTCATCTGATACATTATTATTTTTAACTATAATGATTATCACAGCACAATATTACAATACTATTCTAACAATAACTAAATTTAGTTGTACTTTCTAACGGTATGGTTTTAAAAAATAAATTAAAAGTAATTATCTTTTTTTTCCAAAATATGACTCAACATTTAGTTAGCAACATAATAAAACTATTTGAATTATAAATATCTAGCAATATTTCAACAACTTTTAGCTGGAGTAGAGAAAATTGCATCCATTTTTTTAAGATTTCAATAACTTTTAATGATGAAGACTTTAAAAGATGTTAATTCAGGAACATTTTAAAATAAAAATAAGTATTACCTTATTATTTTATTGGTTTCGTAAATCTGTCTCATTTAATTTGTAGGTTTTTATACCTGACCAGTTAATTTATAATTTAAAAGATAAATATCTTACAGAGGTTTAACTATTAAAATCATATCTAAAAGTATAATGTACTTTTTAAGCTTGCTTAGCTCCAAATCACTATAAAAAAAAAAGGACTTCAACATTTTAGTTTTTAATTTTCAAAACATAACAACTTTCCTTTACAATTGTTATAAAATAAAATGCCTAATGTTTATTAGCATTATTTTGCATTAAAAATAACATTTGTTACCTCTGTTAAAATGTATCAGCCTCATTAAAATAAACTAAAACATATTTGCAGGAAAACTTGAGCAAATACCTATTAATTTGATTTCTAAATATTTGAACTCACATTGAGTAAGTTCCAGATCTCATCTGAAAAATTGAAAAGCTATACTATTCTTGAATAGAAAGGTAGATCTCCTAATAAAGCAGTTCTTTATCTCTCACTAATTAAGATATAACTCTTATTGAATAACCATGTACAAATTGCTAAATAAGATACTAAGTCTAGAAAATTGAAATAAAATCAAGAAAAAAGTTAGTTAAGTGATTAAAGTGATATTGGATTATATAGTCGTTGAGTTTGGTGATTGCAAGAAATATTTAGGGATTATTATTGATTAATAACCTAACTTTACTGAACATATAAAATATATCTCCAATAAAATTGCAAGTAAAACTGGATATCTTGGTAGAATAAGCAAATATTTAACTTATTGGACTAAAAAGATAATCTTCCTAACTATAATTGCTCCCCACTATGAAAACTGTGCTTCTATTTTTCTTAATATAAACAAAAATAACTTAAACACCTTAGAAAAACTACAAACAAAGCAATGAGAATCATATTAAAATGTGACTGGTCAACTCACAAAACAGAAATCTTAAAATTGCTAGATTGGATCCGTGAAAAAAGTTAAATAGTTTTTAAATCACTATGTTTAATTGACAATGTTACATCAACGTAAAATGATATTTTTAAACACTTCGACTTAAAAAATTGTGATTTACATCAATAAATATATATATATATATATATATATATATATATATATATATATATATATATATATATATATATATATATATATATATATATATATATATATATATATATATATATATATATATATATATATATATATATATATATATATATATATATACTTTGGAGTTATATTAACGTCTTCTAACCTAATAAGTAGTAGACAAATTGAAACATCAAGGCAGTTTTAATATTTAACTCACGACGTATATTTTAGTCGTAATTTGTATCTTTATAGTATAGTATGATAAAAAAGATATTTTTAAGGAAAAGCTTTTTTTTAGGTCATTCACCTGTTTTAATGATATCAAATAAAATAGTCATCTCACAAGGAAGTTTATTGTATTCCAAAATAATTTAACTGTGCATTTTAGCAAAATGTTTCACGTTAAATTATTTATCTATAACCCTTAAACCTAACAATTGTAAAATTTGTAATTGTTACTTGATTCTACGCAGATAAATTGTAAGGAAAGTATTCTGATGTTATGGCAGAAAAAAGAAAAGAAGAGAGTTTATTAATTCGCGTCTAGCCTTTTCTTGTGTGTTACTTTACCTCCTCATGGCCGAAAAAACCTGTCGAGGAGGCTGCTTTAGTTATTGTTACAACCCTCTCTCAACTCTATAACTCTGAAACACAAACCATGACGAACAAAACCGCTACGCGAAGAAAGAAAATGAGCGCGGTATTACCAGGATGTGGTGGTGAACGAACTCTGAACTACTTGATTATGAGGCGAGCGCTCTACCACTACACCACTACTGTACTACCGTTGCATAAAAACCTAGATGGGTATTATTCATGATATCCATATGAACGCCAAACGTCCGCAAAAGTTTATATCCGCCATGATGTGTGGCAAAAAAATGGTTGGCGAAAGAAACTATCACTCAGAAGTCGATCAAAGTCCACTTGTAATTATGCGCATATTTGCATGAGGTATAATTATGCATGTTATAAAATTCTGATTGTGCGAACTTTAAAGAGGCTTATAAAGGAACACAAAAATTGAAACAATTAAGAATGGATGTGGTAATAAAAAAGAAAGTTTTAAAAAGTTATATAGGGTATCCATTAGTTAATTTAACAAAACGTGAATAATTAAAAAAAAAAAGACTAAATAGGCTAAATAATAAAACCGAATTGTTTACTAAAAAATACGATTCTAATTCAAGAAACGCACGTTTTATAAAAAGATGAATAATAGCGAAAAGAGTTAATTCCATCTAAGACCGCTTTGAAACAAAGTTCCATCATGGAAATTTCCGTATCGTCCATAGAAAAATCAGATTTTTTCATAATAGACTATTATGAAAAAATTTACTTTTAAAAAAAAAAAATAAATAAATAAATAAAAGTTTGAAAAATCTATTTTAATAGATTTATCAAAACAATATTTGATGGATTTACCAAAACATTTTTTAACTCATTTAGATCGTTAACTTGGTAAAAAAAAGATTAGTAAAATAGTTTTTACGGCTTTCCATAAACAAAGGGTTTTATAAACATTTTAAAACAATCGGCATATTTTGTATAATTATACCTTTGCATAATTACAAATGGACTTTGATCGACATCTGAGTGAAAGTTTCTTTTGCCAACCCAAAAAATGTGAACAAATAGACAATACTAAAAACCGATTTGTTAAAATCAATTAAGTTTCTGCTTTGCTTACAATTATGCGATCACAATATTGCAAGTCTTAATTTAGAAGCAAAGAAAAGATACAAAGAAAAATTTACAGTTCTAGAAATTATTTTTGATCTGTATTCTTTTTCAGAAAAATACTGTGAACTAACTAATAACGTATAGTAGACAAACGGCTTAATCTAACTTTTACAAATATATATATATATATATAGTATATAGTCAGTAATATATGGTCAGTTTGCAAATCTTAGTTTAAAATCATACAAAGGTCTTGAATCTTACAACTAGGGCATGAAATTATTACCGTTTTTCATAATTACCGGTAACGGTAAAACCCCGGTTTTTGCCATTTTTATTACCGGTAAAACCGGTAATTTAAAGTTTTTTCAAAGGAATAAAAAAAGGCTTGAAATGCAGCATACCGACTTATAATTAACACAGATTTATATCACGTAAAGTTAATCTCATATCAAGCTCAAAACAAACATCCACTTTCAGATATTACAGTTAAATATCACAAAAAAAGAGCTTAAACAGTTGTTAGGCATTCAATACAGAAATAACTGCTGATTGCTAAGCTTTTTTCAACAGAAAATAAGCTCGTAAAACGCATAAGGCATCAAGAGTATTATCATTTAAGCCTGATCTGAGTTTTGTAACAAAAAGACCACTGGGTGAGAAAGAACGTTCAGCTTCAACACTAGTTACTGGTATACCCATCAATGCATTATACAGCATTTCTAAGTTGTTTGTGCGAGTTTTTGTCAGCTCAAAAACGACCATTTCCTTCAACAGTGATTTGGAACTGGTGCCCACTCTCATCCTCTTTGAACTAGAGGGACACATCAGAGCATCCTTTGATAGACTGTTCCAATTGTTCTGCTAAGGAAGATTGTCCTTTATCAATATTGGGTATTTCTTGACATTCTTCTTCCGATTTAATCTTCATCTTTGTAGCTCTCCTCAAACAGACGACAGAATAATTTGGCAGCAGTATTTGCAAGGGCATTTCGTTTCATTTGTGGAGTATCAAAGACATCCGTACTTTGCCCTTACTTGTCCAAGGCCTCTGAATCGTTTAAATAAATCAATAGATTTATTATATCAGGATTTCTTCTTTCCTTTATTCTTTTGACTAACATTTCTAATAACTCTTTGCTGAAAGTTGAATTCTACATGCTCAATTTAAGGCAAACAAACTTCAGAATCTGATCACTTGAAATCAATGTTGCATCTCGTCTACATAAAGCTTTTGTTTCCACTTTTACTGGTTCTAGGGCTGCAATAAATTCTTCAAGTGTGTTAAATTCTTCATCGGAGAAGCTTACTTCACTAGAAATTTCGATCAAGGACATCTGAATAGGCTTCTTTAGCTTAACAAATCGAGACATAATATCCACCAAACTGTTCCACCCAGTTTTTGAGTCAAGTATAAGACATAATACTTTTTTAAACTCAGCTAGAACGTGCTTTTGAAGAATAGAAAGAAAACAGGCGTACACAACATCTTACTTTTGAAATAATGTGTCTCAGATCTTGACGGACTTCAGGGGGTTGATCATCTTCAATTACTACCTGAAAGTGTCAGTAATTAAGATTATTTTAATAAAAATAATCTTATTAAGATGCCTTATACTTTTGAATAATTATATATAATACTTACCTGTAATCCAACACATTCTTCATCTTCGTAATCGCTGTCATCAGAGATGGAAATATCATCAAGTGCAAAATCTTCTTCTTCATCGAGATCAGAAATGACTTCTTGGACCGGAGTTGTTTTGTATAAAACATCACAGACTGCTAAGTGGATGCCATGTGCCAAGCACAATTGATGGGTTGGTAAAATAGCTTTTCCGAATTTTTTCATTACAGCAGCTCCATCAGTTGTAGCTGCCACAGTATCAGAGTCCAGACAAATTCCAAATTCTTTTAGCTTTTCTCTAACAATGGTCACAGCTTTATCCGCTGGCATTGAGCCAAAAATTCTTACCATTCCCAAATTCCAATGCCGATTCTTGACATGAACATTGATATTAATAAACCTTCTGTTACGAGATGATGTGTATTCATCAAGAGTAATGAATACACAAATTTTGTTTTTCTTCATTTCTTCAAACTGCTTTTTATAAATGTCTTTAACCTCAAGACAGTGCTTCATAATAATTGCTATGATCGATTTTGCATCTTTTGGCAAGTGGTATCCTTGAGCTCCCTAAACGTTGACTTTTTGCCAGTACTCGAATTGGTAATCCATCAATGGCGACTAACTCGGACAAGACAACTACCGAGGAATCTTTTTGGGTCACGAAGAAGTGATCAATTTTTCCAACTTTTTGTTCAACTTTGGCTGATACTTGTTTCATAGCATCGGCCTCGATATGATGCATTAATTTGATATGAGATCTCATAACACTGGTAGATCCACCTTTGCACTTGATTTCTTTGTTACAAGTTTTGCACTTCGCCAGCTGCAGATCCTTGCTGTGTAAGAAGTGCTTTCATACCTCGGAATTATTGTTTCCTGCAACGAAGAACATCTTCGTGTTTATTGCTTTTTCATCAAAGAACTGCTTTCTCTCACTGTGTTGCGTCTTTTAGGAGTTGCCAAATTAAAATGAAAGCAAAATACCAAATTATTTAATATCATTTTAAAAACCGCGGTAATAGATTGAGAAAAAACTGGTAACGGTAATTTTTGGGAATAAAAATTACCGGTAAAAACCGGTTTCCATGCCCTACTTACAACTATGTAACCAGTAGTCTTGTTTACAACGTTCCTGTAAAGTTTATTCATGATGTAAGGTCTACTTATATAGATACAAGTCGTGTAAGACATGGTCAGAGCATTTTTTCTAAAACTCCAACAATGATATGCGTTAGCGTTTAAGAAGTCTTTTGAAGATATCTTCTTAGAAGATAGTGAAATTATAAATGTACATTGCACATATATGATTGGTTTAGGTGAAGTCTGTTCTCATATTGGAGCAACATTATTTAACGTTGACATCGAAAAAGAAATAATGATGATGCTTGTACATGTCAATTATGTGCTTGGTTGCCACCAAACCTTAAGGAAGTTTTTTATTTGCCACTTTCACATAAGTTTTACTCATTCAAAAAAAAAAACACAATCAAAAACATATATTAAAAAAGTCTTATCCGTTCCAATTTCAAGTAAGACAGAAATTGCTAACTTTTACAGTAAAATATCAGATAACGCAAGAGATAGTGTAGTTCTTTGTATTATTCCTGAATACATTTATAAATATATACCTTTAGTTGCAAAACTAAATAAATTGTTTTTAACTTTTACTAAGGAGAATATGAACAATTAAAATCATGAATTCGTGCAACTTTGAAATTAAAATTTTTCAGATTTCAGAAATAAGTGAAGATGAAATTAAACTCATTTCAGATCATACAAAAACTCAATCTCAATCAAGTTTATAGTTTCGAGCATGTGCAGGGGCTAGTAAATTTAAACAGCTAGTAAATTTAAAATTTGTTGGCATTTAAATATAACCATGCCTTTCAAAGATTTAATAGTGCAAATTTGTTATCCATCAAAAAATAAATTTATTACCAAAGCAACAAAATATGGTTGTAATAATGAAATTGCAGCTAAGAATTATTTAAAATCGTATCTATAAATAACTCTTGGAGATTTTCGATTGTGGATTGCCATACCTCGGACAAACTTCTGACAGTATTATGAAATTTACATGCTTTCCTCATGAATACATAGTTGAGATCAAATGTCCATTTTTTTTTTTGTTAATTCACCTACCCAAGGCCCAGAAGGCCACTACAGACGAGGAGGCTACTTAATTGTGGTTATAACCCTCTCTCAACTCTATAACTCCGAAACACGAAACTTGACGAACAAGGCCGCTGCGCGGAGAAACAAGTTGAACGCGGTACTACCAGGGACGTGGGAGGATCGAACTTGGAACCTCTCGCTTATGAAGCGAGCGCTCTACCACTACACTACTACCGCATTTAAATGCACAAAAAGAAATATCTTTGAAGTGGCAAATAACGATAAAGAGTTTAACATGAAAATAATTGACGGAAAATATTATTTAAAAAGAACTTATCAATATTATAATCAAGTTCAGCTACAAATGTTAATTTCAAATATTCCGATTTGTTACTTTATTGTGGCCAGTCTAATTGAAAAAAAATAAGTTAATAAAGAATTTCTCACTAAAAATTTAAACAAAGCAAGAGATTTTTTTATCTTAGCAATATTGCCTGAACTCCTTACTAAATGGTATTCTAGAACTCATAATACTTTTGTAAATATTGAGGCATTAAAACAAAGTAACAATTTTAAAACAATATATACTTGTGCTGAAGGAGTCGTGTTCTCCTAAGTTTTTAAAAACTGGAACCACTGATGCAATTTTTAAATTTTTAGAGAGAATTGAAGAAAGTTCTAAGGAGTACTCTTGTAAAGATGCTGAATCAGATATTGATGTTGAATCAAGATAAAGGTTTTACTTGAACAGGGTTTTGTATTTTTTTAAAAGTGATTTTTAGTGATTAAAAGAACTTAAAATAATTTAAACAATTTTACAAAAAGCAAAAATACTGTAAATTATTCCTCGAGAACGCACAAAATATTTGAATATTTGATCTTTCTTAGGTTTATATTTTTATTTTTTTAGGCCTTAGGTTCATATTTTATTCTTTATTTTATACCTTAAACTTGAAGTAATTTTAATAATAATAAAAAAGTGTTTTTATGATTTATATTATTAGAAAAGAATTAATTTAGGGGTAATTTTATGAAATCTTTATTTAGTCTAACTAAATTTTTCATAAAATGACATTTTTCATAAAATGACATTTCACATGAGTTTTTAATTTCATCTGTTTTCATTCAGAGCCCATAAAAAAAATTTTCTAACAGTTTTGAAAATAGCTATAAATTAGGTAAATTTCTCAGTAGCTTTTGAGCTTTTTTGAACATTACTCATATTATAAGTATATTATATCATTACTTATAAGTTGTATATGTTCTTCCATATTTTCATTGCATTGTAATCTGTACATATATTTTTTATGTGTGTTATATATGCTCTTATGTGTTTTTTAAATTACAACTTACAAATAATAACTTGATAAATTTTTTTGTATATTTAAATTTCCCTTGAATAAATTAACATACATTAAAGTTAATATGTATTTTTTGATTTTAGAGTCAATAGACCTCTTGTCGCTTATTCTTAGAAATGATATTGATAGTTAAACTCTGAAACCTAGTGTTTAACTTTTGAATCATAAACTAAGAGACAGCAAATTTGGAACTACAAAGAATTTTTTTAATTGGAAGGAAAAACATTCAATAACAAACAAAAAGCTTGTACTTAAGGGTAAGTTGCAATTTTTTTTATTATACAAATTCACTTCCAAGAAAGCCTTAGGCAAAAATTAATTGAATAAAAGTATACTAACAAAGTGAAAAAAAGGGTTAACAGAAAACTTATAAAACTTATTTCCAGAGGTGCAAAACAAGACTTTTAGAAATAACAAAATCAAAATTTCATGACTTACTAGGACTATTTCCTATTTTTCAAGGATGTTTAATTATAAAATTCCAGGATATTAACCTCCAGAAAAAAAAATTCATGACTTTCCCAAATTTTACCTAAAAATTTTTTATGATTTTTTTTTAATAGTCAGAGCATTGTTTTAAATGAAAAAAAAAGTATTTGAAAAGGTTTGAAATAATTTCACTTAAAACTCTATACCAAAAATCTAATAATTATATCTTTGAGGATTTTACCCTTCTACAAAAACTAAATCATAAAATATTTCTTAAAAATTAACTTTAATAATAATTGCTATTTTAAGTACTGAAAATCTAAAATTTGGCTTTATTAACATGACAATAAAATATCATCAAAGGAAAATGTCACATTAAAAATGTCTACTTGTTGTTTAGCTTTTTTTTCAATCAAATCAAACTCACTAGTATCTTCCTATTTTGCTTTAACTTTTTTTAGTATAACTTTTTTTTTATCAGACACTTTTAAAAGTATAGTTTTTAGTTACTCTTTTAAAAGTCACTTTACTTTTCTGAATTAGTGGCAACCTTGTTAGACTTATTTGATAAAAAATCAACTTAACTTTGAACAAGTCTGCAAACAATTTTTTGCTTTAATGCCACATTTATTTTTTTTTCTTTTTTTTTTTCTTATGTAAGTTTTCACAGTAGCAGCTGCTTGCTTTTTTTGCATGAAGCTGCATCTCTTTGCCAATTTTAATGCTTTTAGGTCAAGTTGAAGTCTTTTATGTCAAATTTGAAAATAAAGTTTGGAAACAAATTCAAATTCAAACTTTTTGTATAAGATTAACACTGCCTGTGCTGGTGAGTGATATTTGTTAAATACCAGATGAGCGATTTTTACAATGTGCAACATACATTTTATCATTTAATATAATTAATTAATAATATTTCACATATAAACATAACACAGAAAATAGAAATTGATCCAAGATTAAAAATACGACTCTTCTCTTATCATAATCATGTTTCCTAAATTGGTTACCATAATTTAGTGTTACCATTGCTCTGACATTTCATGGAGATTCTGATGTATATTTAAGACTTTATGGGTTGCTTTTTCACAAGTTAGCATTCAGTCAACTGATCAACAAATAGTAGGCCAAATCTTGTTTTATGAAATGAGGCTGCTTCTTAATTCTGTTTGAAAACCTTCTGGCAAATTAATAGCTTTTAATTAAGATTAAGACATTTTTTGGCCGATAGGAGGCCTGGAATCTTTTTTTAAACACAAACTACCATGCAATTCACATGAGGTTGAAATTATTAGGTTTTAAAACCCTGAAAGTCTTATTATTTTTCTTTTAAAATTTTCAAATTTACAAACATTTTAGAGCTTCAAATCTTCAGAATTTAGTTCAATGTATATTTGACATGAAAACCATGAGGTGAAATTATTTATAGCATATTTTTGATATGTATACTTAAATATTGACCTAATTAGAATACAAAAAAGTTTTTCATTACAAATAACAAATTATAGATAAAATGATTAAAAATAGAGAATTAATAAAAGAAACATATTTAAAATAATAAACAAAAACTTAAAAGGAAAACTTACCATTTAGTTGCTTTTCTTTGTTATAGATTCTAAATACCTTTAGGTTTTTAACTTATATTAGCTTTTGGTTTATGATTGGAAAGTTAAACATCAGTTCCTGAAGTTTAACTATCAAAATCATTGCTAATAGTATGAAGTTGATGTAGCAAGGATTTTTTGAAGAATCTGATTTTATAGGAAAGGATTTTAATGCTCTGATGCTTTAATGTTTTTAAAAATCTATGCGGCTATGAAAATAACCATTTTAGAAGTGATGCTTTTACAATTTGTGCTAAGCAGGTTTGGATGAAGCTTTATTGGTTTCCTTTCTATAAACAAAATAGAAAATTGTTTAATGTTAACAACTTATTATTTGCAAATCTTCAATAAAATAATGACCCACAAAATAAGGACTCTTTGTTATATTATACTGCACTATAAACAATTATCCTTGCAAACTTATTTTATATTTTTAAATTAATGATTACAATTATGGTACTACATATTAAGAACATTAAAATACAAACATTTACAAAATCTAACTCGTATCTTCTTTTTTTAATCTTTATTTATTCCTTATATTTCCTAATATTAATTTTTTGTTTGATATAAAACAATTATTAAATAAAATATACCTGGATATATATTAGATATAGCTTGACTAGCAGGGATAGAAAGTACCAAAAAAGACGCTTTCAAAAGTTAATAATCACTATCTGTTTCTGGACTTTGGTGCCAACAAACTCTAAAAGTGCTGAGATGTACTACTTTATAGAAAATCTCAACATTTAAGCTATAGAAAAGACCAGTTTTTAACCTGGAGTAAAAAATGTTCAAAACATTAAATTCGGCGCTGTTTTTTTTTTCAATGTAGCCTCTCTATTTATTTTAGAGCTCTTGTATACCAGGAACAGTGATTAAAAGCAGTCTTTTTTGGGACATCTTTTACCAAAAAGTACTCAATTACTGCATTTAAAAAGTTTTTGCTTTGGTATAAATTTTTTTAAATATTACTTCATTGTACATCTTTTAAAACAATCATGACAACACCAAAGCTCATCTTTTTTTTCAAATGCACTTTGAGGAATTCTTTCGCATTCACAATAAAACTAATTTTTGCAATTAAAACATTGAGCCATTTGCCTTTAAAAAATTTGTACTTATTAATTGTTTCAATAAATTTAAATTAAAGATCATGCAATTCAAAGTCATTGCTTTAATGTAAAATAAACAATGCCAACAAAAATCTTTGCAGATACACTTAATACTAAAGATAATTTTTATGTTAAAAATCTAAAATAATCTATACAACTTATGATTTATTAAAATTAAATTTCAAATTTTAGAGTAATGTTAATGCAATAATATACTTATTAAAGATTTGTTTGTCTTCATTTGTCCAAAACATACGACACGAGCAATGCAGAGGGATGCGAAAGTTCTTTGCTAAACATCTTTTAAACAGTGAGGGTTTTTTAGTAACTGCAAATACATCTAACTGGTTCTTTTGTAGATAGCTTAGGAGATGATTTCTCATTTGCCCTCATTCAAACATAATGGAAGTTTATGGTATACTTTTATTTTCTAGGATTTGTCGAGCCCAGGCAATGGCATACAATCCGCAACCCAAAAAATTTGTTTGTTGTTGAACAGATAATACTTTAACTAATATATACTTTTTCTTGCAATGTAAAATAGAACATATTTCCTTTTTCGTCTCAACAGATATAGCCATGGAAAAGGCTGTCAAACATATAAATCTTACCTGGCTTACAATTGTATGTGCTCACACAAAGCCAGTGAATATTCCTGTCACGAAGAACTTGAACAAAATGAGAAGACTCATGTGTATTACAAGCATTGATTTGACCCATAATGGGATCCTGTAAACCAACATTAATTTTTAATTGAATCGACATCATTTGCTGGCTAAAATGAATAATTTTGTCATTAAGCATTTGAGATTTTACAATTTCAAATAGTTCATCTTCACCAATCAAGGACGATTTGAGACTTTGAATACATTGAAACTTAGTTTGAAATTGAACACTATTATTAACTTGGCTCAAGGTGGCTTGAAGGTGTTTGTTGTTTTCAATAGACGTAGTTTCTTTAATTGACTCATGGCTAACTGTAAAAATTTTTCAATTTTCTTCAATTGAGTAATTAGTAACAATCTCAGAATATTCTGACTTTTCCACTTATCCACAAATTTCTTTGGCAGCTTTACATAATTCATATCTAGCACTAACTTGTTCCATCATTTTTCTTTTTCGTAACTGGGATGTTAATAAGTTTCGGCAACTTTGTTTCAGACTTACTCCAAATTTCTGGTTTAACTACTGGATAAAGAAGAATCCCTGTTTCAGTTGGAAGACTTTCAGACAAGCATATTTTAACTTTTAACAATTTTTCAAATAAAGTATCTGTTTTTTGTGAGTCACATAAATACGACAACTGACTGATATCATTCAATAATTCTCTACATTCTGCCGCAGTGTGGTAAGTAGTTTTAAATGGTTGATTATTATTCGTTGGTAATGTTTGCCTAATTTGCTTTGAATCAACTATTATTTGTGGAGCTGCATTGTCATTGATGACATTCGTGGAATCATCAACAGAATAAACGGAACCTGGACAATATACAGTATTTGTTAGACTACTTTCTTCTGACAATAAATCCAAAACAAAATAAGGAGAACTCCGATGAGCCATACCAAAAGCAGACCAAGATAGATTTTCTTTTAAGAATGTAGCAAAAAAAATGCTTGCATGGATAAGCAGAATTAAATCATGATGGACAAGAACAAGTTGGTAAATGTTCATCATCACCTTGATAGCACTGATATATTACCCAACTGTTAGACTTGACACAACATTGTATAATCTATCTGTCACAGCATTAATTCCTGTAAGATCTACACCAGGCAATTTGTCAATCATTCGCATGCAATGATTAAATAAATGGCGTGGACGATTAGTTAAATATGTTGGTATTTTCTCATGGTATTTTCTGTATGATAAGTTTGCCCTTGTGTTTTCATTGGCATAGCTAAAATGATTGCTTTTTACAGTACAGTATATAGAATTCTTGAACCTCTAAAAGACATATGAAAGACAGTTAGACTTAATAATAATTTTTGAAATCTCACAATATCTATTATATTTAGGAGAGTATTATTTATTGTTACCATTGTTTACAGTTACTATTATTATTGAAACTATTTGTAGTATCTATAGAATTGACAATAACTGACTAACCTGTCAGACTTGTGTGGAAGAAATTCTTCAATGCATATGCTAAGCATAACGGTAAGGGAATAATTTTTTCTTTTTTCTAAGAAACGGTATATAAAACTTTGGTTTTGACGCTCAATTCCGTTGTTGGTATTCACATTCAGCAAGAGTCTATATTGTCTGTATGCTGATATACAATCTCTATAATTAGGCAAGTTAAAGATATTAGAAAAATAATTTTGACAGATCATGACAAATATTAAAGTTGCAAAATATGTTTTGTAGTCTTTACAATTTTTATGCTATTAAAGTTGCTTTGCACCTTAGCATAAACTTAATTTATTTTGATAAATATATATTGTAATAATAACATAACATGCATCCACCTTATATTTTACCTTAATTTAATCTATTCCTTGTTCCTCCCTTAAAAACTCAAAAAGAAAAAGAAGTCGTTAAAAAATTATTTGTAAAAGTAAAATAATCAACTGAAATTCACGACATGGTTAGTTGCATGTTTTAGGAAAACTAAGCTATTTTATATTCTCAAAAACATTAATACGAGGGTAAAAATATATGAAATCATCCAAAAATAATAATTTTCGACACCCTTACGTCTCAGAATTTGTTTATTTTTACACCACTTGTAGTCCATATCAAATAATAACTGCGAAAATTTTAGTTAAAAATACCAATGGGTTCCAGAGATATCGTCACTTGAAATAATGCTGACTCGGCATTTTAGTGATTTTCTGAAGCGACTACAAAGCAACTTTGACATACAGTATCTTCAAAATGGCTTGGGGAAGTTTCCTAAAATTTGGTACTCTAATAGATTTTAACTTGAGAAATCCAAAAAAAGCACCCTCAAGACTCGATTATCTCAAGAAATGCCTCATTTATCCAATTTTGTTCAAAATTATTGACTTGTAAATTAGTGATTTTTGGAGGTAAAATAAAGACTATGGCCCAAAATCCCGAGTAAAAAGTTTAATTGTATATCATTATTTCATCTTAGGTCTACTGAAAAAAATTAGATTCATCAATTGTCTCTCTAATACATGATCAAAATTTGCATTTAAAAATGGTGTCTTTTTAGAAAAATTTAAATTTTGTAACCAAAGCAATTAAAATATTTTGTAAAACATTTATTTGAATAAAACATCAAATAGTGTTATTTATTGACTAGTTTAGGATATTTATAGTCATGGGCCAAGGAAGACGCCCTCCCCTCCCACGGGAGGCCCCCACGCCGCCCCCCATCTCCCTAGATTTTTTTTTTTTAATACATAAAATGAATAAATAATAGTTGATTGTTAAAATACATTTTAAAAACATATTTTTTCAGTTTAAGTTTGAGAAGCAGTTTATTTGCGTTACTTCAAATCGATAAATACTTACCTCTTATTTCAAAGATCTTTTTACGATTATAAGTCATAAATTTTAAAACCAAAGATATTAAAACGTTTTTAAAACATTTTGACAATCAATATCTTTATGTAGTTTTAGACTAATATAGTCATTGACATAATAAGATGGGAGTGATTTGTGATTTATTTAAACCCCCACCCCTCCTTCTCAGCCTACAATTTAAGAATTTGAAAAAAATAAAAGACATTTTAAATGCAAAATAGGTAAATAAAATAAAAACAAAATTATTTTAAACATAATTAATTTTTTTTGTAACCAACAGTTTATATTCTTCAAATCTAAATCAGATATGTTGTATGTACGACCTGATATTGTTCGCGGTGTAGAAATTAGGCATATAACTTCAGAATTGAGCACCCAACACTCATCAGTTCTCATTGGCCAAAAGAAGTTTTTACCTGGTCCATGTGGATGCATGAATCTGACTTTTATATCAAGCTCACTTACATCTTCAGCAATCCCTACCCACCAAAATCCATCATAAAAACATGCAATATAATCCATCTTTTTAATATTTAATGAAATATCTACATAATGTTTGCTTTTAGGAATGATATCAAATATTTCAGTGCATGCATCAGTACTTATTTTTTTATAACTTATAGTGTTTGGAGCAAGTGGAATAAAATGATGATACAAACTTGTGCCAGGAACTGTTCTTCCACTTAAATATCTTTTTTCTAATTGTGCTCGTGTTTGATCAATTTCTTCTTTTGAAAATAACTTAAAATAAATTCCATTTATCTTGGCTTTACAAAAGGAGTACATTAAATTAACATCTAAAATCTGCCCAGTAGTTATTTGTTTTAGACTTTCTTGACATACTACTCTTTTAACAGTCCCACCAATACCATCACAGGGGGATTTACCATGACTGGTAGCAAAAAATACCCATTCAGCATTTAAATCAAAGTCTTTACTGTGATGACAAAGATTGATAAAATTTTTAAAATTTTTAAATAGTGCTGCACAGCCATCGGAAAAGTATTTCACACTTGATACACCAGGTAGATTTTCTTTGATATATCTAGTTATATCTTAATGAGTCTTGTAAATAAATCCAGTGTCATGATCAACATCTTCTGAAAGGTAACAAAAAGATTTATGTTTAAGAAGTTTGTTCTCTATAAAATAAAGTACAATTGTATAAAGTGAGCATTGACTTTTGCTCCAGTGATAACTTTGAACCTCATCCTGAACAACATATTGATAGTTTTCAGCAAAATCTCCTAAAATTAAGCATTCGTTTTGGTTAAGATTTTCTTTACAGTTTTTTAAGTATCTACTTTGTGTTTTTGCAATATATGAATGAGTGGTAAGGTTGTCAATGCTGTCACATAACAAATCATTAAATTCATCTAGTGGCAATGACTGTGAAAGTAGTGTTGTACGATCGGTTCTCTGCCATTGCTTAAATACTACATCTTCTTCATGCTCATGGTCCATAAACTCCTGCACTAAAAAACTTTTTAACACTTCAATACCAGGGCATTGGTTACATCGATGCAACATACATTCTGCATTTTCAAGAGAGCAAACAATCAATGCCATGAAATCTTTATAACTTTTATTCCACCTAATGGCATCAATGAGAAATTTTGTATTTTGGTGATGTATGCAAACACATACATTGTGGGTACCTGACACATTAGTTGTAATACACCATTTAGGTTTAAGAGTACAAAATTTTGACAAACTGACTTTGATGCTAGGGTAGTCTTTTTTAAATGCAACATGTAATTCATAAAGATTGAGTAGCAATATTCTTTTTTGAACATGTTGGTTTTTCTTAATACTTACATAATCTTTTTTTCCTGGCATCATTTTTGAAAATTCATCACTTTGATAAAAGTTAATCACTAAATTAACTGTTTCTGGTGAAAGTGGGTTTCATGTTTTTTTTCAGGGAAATGATAGAATTCCATTCTCATTTTTAACTTTTCTTGCTGTTCGAACAAGATACTCAGACACTTCAAAGTAGCTTGATATCTTTTTACGTGTCCATGATTTTGGTGCGAGTGTTAACATTTGCACCTTATGGCAATAAGAGTCAGTCTGTGAAATTTTATTTTTTATTTCATACATTAAAATGTCTAGATCATGGTCATTGTTAATGTTGTTGTTTGAAATTGGGCTTTTTATTTCTGTTGTTAAAGAAGTTTCTTTAATATTATTTGCTAATGAGACCATTTTTGCAACTCTGTCAATAGTGTTCTCAATCTTTTGTTTTGCTACAGGCAATTTGCTGTGTGTTGAAAGACTTTTTAGTTTGACTGGTGAAATTCCAAGCAATTCTATAGTGGTATCTAACTTAATTTTTTTCTCACTTTTGAATTCCTATTCCTCCTGTGAATTTAAATCTTCATCAGTTTCTAATGCTTTTTTGTAACATTTACTGCAGAATTTCCAACCTGGGGTTACATAAACATTATTTTTTTGCAAATAGTTTGCCATGTCTATGGAAATCTTTATATTACCTAAAAAACAAATTTAGTTTTACGTGGTTAAAATAACTGAAATTATCAAACATTTTATAAATAATAAATTGTTTTCTTTTAATTTCCATATCAATTCTGTTGTAAATAAGGTAAGATTACCTTTTATAGCAATTTTTTTACCTTCCTTGTGTGTTCCAAAAGGATTGCAACACTTTGTAATTTTTCTCTCAAAATATTTTCCATAGAATTGCTCATGATAACAACATATAATTCTTATTGAACTATATTTTTCCTTTAAATTTGCTCGCCATATTATTTCTTCTTGCTTTTCACAAGGAAGATCTACAAATTGAAAAAAACCTTGTTTTCTTGAAAATCCAGTTTTGTGGCAATGAATGTTAAGACTTTTTCCAATGTCACATTTCTCCATATTAATTATTTTTATTATTTATTACCTAACAAAATAATATAAAAACTATAAAATTTAAAGTAATTC
This sequence comes from Hydra vulgaris, assembly GCF_038396675.1. Lineage (NCBI taxonomy): Eukaryota > Metazoa > Cnidaria > Hydrozoa > Anthoathecata > Hydridae > Hydra > Hydra vulgaris. The sequence continues at coordinate 54,145,021 of NC_088932.1, read as the reverse complement.
TTTAAGAAAATACAAACAAGTAAATACCTTTAAAAAGAACAAAACAAAACTTATGTTTGTTTTTTATATAAAAGGAGGTTTTAAGTCACCAATTTGAAATAATGAAAATTTTTTTTTTTTCAAAATTAAAATTAAATTGTATGTTTTTGCATTATTTATTCATTTTATGCAAAAAAAAAAAAAAAAAAAAAAAAAATCTAGGGAGATTGGGGGAGGGGCGTAGGGGCCTCCTGTGGGAGGGGAGGGTATCTCCATTGGCCCATGACTATAAATGTCCTAAACTAGTCAATAAATAACACTATTTGATGTTTTATTCAAATAAATGTTTTACAAAATATTTTAATTGCTTTGGTTACAAAATTTAAATTTTTCTAAAAAGACACCATTTTAAAATGCAAATTTTGATCACGTATTAGAGAGACAATTGATAAATCTAATTTTTTTCAGTAGACCTAAGATGAAATAATGATATGCAATTAAACTTTTTACTCGGGATTTTGGGCCACAGTCTTCATTTTACCTCCAAAAATCACTAATTTACAAGTCAATAGTTTTGAACAAAATTGGATAAATGAGGCATTTCTTGAGATAATCGAGTCTTAAGAGTGCTATTTTTGGATTTCTCAAGTTAAAATCTATTAGAGTACCAAATTTTAGGAAATTTCCCCAAGCTATTATGAAGATACTGTATGTCAAAGTTGCTTTGTAGTCACTTCAGAAAATCACTAAAATGCTGAGTCAGCATTATTTCAAGTGACGATATCTCTGGAACCCATTGGTATTTTTAACTAAAATTTTCGCAGTTATTATTTTTTTGATATGGACTGCAAGTGGTGTAAAAATAAACAAATTCTGAGACGTAAGGGTGTCGAAAATTATTATTTTTGGATGATTTCATATATTTTTACCCACGAATCTTTTTGATACACAACCAAGTATTTTTTAAAAACTCTTTTAGTTTTGGATGGTTATTATATTCAGATGAATCTTTTAATGCTACAACTTCTTTACAAATCTCAATTGTTTTTGAATGAGCTATTCGACGTAACTTAACCTTGACAATTAAACACTCTTCCTTGACAATTAAACACCCATTACAAGATTTCGATAGCCAATGCTCCCAAGCTTGCTCACGATGAAAATCCAAAATAAATACACTACATTCTACATTAAAAAGACAACAATAATTCATAAAAAACATGTTTAAAGAAAGTATTTATTCATTATTGATGAACAATAAGAAGTAATAGTTATATTATTTTTTTTAGTCAACACATTTTATTACTTTTTGGTTTTTGAAGTTTTACAAAACAAAAACAGTTTCTGCTGTAAATATAGTAATTAGTCATTAACCAATTTTCTATCTATTTTATCTACTACAACTTTTTTTAAATGAGAATAAAAAAACATGCAGAGCAAATTTTTTTTTCTACATAACTTTAAATTTTAAAAAAGCTCTTATACTTTTATTATATACAGATATATTATTATCAATGAGATGATAGCGGTGCAAATATCACAAGGTAAACATTTTAATTACAAAGTTTTATAAACAAAACAGCTAAATAATTAAAAGGCAAGTTTATTTGTAGGAAGAAATAATTTTTATTAATAATTTTTTTAACCAAGAACAATTTTACATAACACAATGGTTGACTGTTCCAAACAAAATAAATATCGAGACTTGACTTATAAAATATCTTTTATAACAATTTTTTTTACCAGGAAACACTGATTGAAGTGAATTTATCTCTTCATTTGAATAGTCTGTCATAAAGTATTTAGGTTGGAATGAAGGATTCCATTTTTTAATAAATATTAGTGCTTCTGTAATGACTTCCATTGTTTCATTTTTGCATACAAAAATGGCAACTATTTGATAATCAACATTTGTTTTACAACTAGGAAGAAGAGAGGAAGTACATATCGAGTAGTTCGGTATGTTGCATCAAGAAATGATAGCTCATTGTCATAACCCAGAAGTAACCTTCTTTGAAAAATGAACTTTTGAAGGTCTTGATTATCGTACTCTGAATCATTTTCACCTTTCGGACGAAACTTTATAAAAGCTTATTTATAATTTTTTACCCATTCTGCTACCTTTTTATTTAAACACTCTTGGTCTATCAGGGAGTGACAAAATTTTTTTCTAGCTTTTAGCATATGGTTGCGGAGAGATTCATCCAGCGGGAAAAAGCATTTGTTTGATTTATTTGGTATACTTCTTGAACTAAAATCGATACCAACAAAGTTCTCCAGATGCCGTCTCATCTCTGTTACAGTATTAACTCCAACTTAAACTCTCTTTAAGTTCTCCACTTTTGATAATAAGCTCGTCTGAAATAGGTTGAATGAGACCTGCTGCCTTTAAAAAATATAGTTAATTGTTAAAAAGAAGTAAATGACACAAAATATTGTTAAAAAAATATGTAATAAAACTTACATAGCCAATTGAATGGTTTCTGCGCACAGAAATATCTGGTATAATCAAGACGTACTTTCTAGACACAATCATATTTTTGTTTCCAGTCAAAGCAAAACAGAGTTTTTTTGATGTGTCTTTCTTGAGCCATTCAAAATCTCTATCAAGCTTTAAGAAAATGTGTAAACAAATGTTTAATAACACATATAAGATTATGTGATAATAAACATTTATACTATAGAAAAATCATTAATTTTTTGTTGATTAGACATTTTATAAAAAGGTTCTAGTAAAGTTTCATATACTGATCAGATTTACTATTTTTATGATCAACTATTTTTATGACTTTTAATATCGAGTTGGACTGCCTTTAGTTTTTATGACTTCTGCAAGTCGACATGGCATCGCTTTAACTAATTTGTTTGTTGGATCTGGATCGATACCAGCCCAAGCTTCTTGGAGCATGATCTTTAAACCTTGTTTTCTTTTTAGACATCATGTGCCACATTTTTTATCCAGAATAGCCCAGATATGTTTAATTGGATTAAAATCTGGACTTTGCGCTGGCCATTTAAATAACTCAATTTGCTTTTAGATAAAAAAACCTTTTGCTTTCTTTGGCTATGTTTAGGGTCATTGTCTTGTTGCAAGATAAAATGTTTTCCTAATCATAGTTTTTTAGTTGAAACAAGAAGATTTTTATTGAGAATGTTAACCTTATTGAGAATGTTTATCGAGTCCATAATTCCATCAAATAACTCCAGTTTTCCAGTTCCATTCCCAGCTATCGATCCCCATACCATAACATTGCCTCCACTAAATTTTACTGTGCCTCGAATACAACTGAGTGTGAATGCTTCACCTTTTTTCTCTAAACTTTTTGAGCTCCATCGGACTTGACAAGATTAAATTTTGACTCGTCTGTCCTAAAGACTTTCCTCCAGAATGATACCAGCATATTTACATATTTTGTAGCAAATGCAAGTCTTCATTTTCAATGAATTTTTGAAAAGAATGGTTTCTTGTGTGGAACTCTTGCTTTGAATCTGCTTTCTTTCAATTGATTTTAAATTGTACATGAGCTCACTTTTAACCCAAAATCTTTCTCAAGGAGGCTTGACACTTTTGATGCTGATAAAAAGCAGTTTTTGTGCACCATCTTGACAATTTGTCAATATATTCTTGATGTTGTTTTATGCTTAGCTCCGAATTATGGCTGATTTTGCACATATCCAAACATATTATACTTTTTAATCAGATGGCTGATAATTCCTAATGCCATTCCAGTCGCTTTTTTTATCGACTTAAATGTTTTACCCTGCTTGAACAAGTCAATAACCGAATTGCGCTGAGCTTGGCACCATTCCTTGATTTTAACTCACATACTTGATAATATCATTAGTAATCCAAATGAATTTAAAAAAGTATCAGTCAATTATTAAAAATTACTCTTTGTAAAACAACATTTCTAAACTACTGATTTAAAAACTTTTTTTTATAGTCAATTTCAATACTTCGTTTACAAAACAACATGTTCGGATAATAATTTTTTTGTTGAAGTTTTAACACTTCTTCAGGAATTATTAAATTTTAGCAACGCAAGTTAGTTACCGTTGATTAATTTTTTGCTAGATAAAATCGTGATTAAATTTGCTTTTAAAATAATTACAAAAGTATTTATCAAAAACATGTTTTTTTGAAATAACCTGACAAAGTTTATTTTTCACAATAATATATTTTTTTCGGATACTTATTTCTCTGACTGTATATATAAGTAGCAGTGAAAAAGACTGTTTTGATATGTACTTTCTGTTTTTAATTAATTTTACCTGTTTATCTCTTCTATTCAGATGCCTAGAATTAGCAGCTACAAGAAATGGCAATCAGGAGAATAAAATATTCCTATAAGTACTCGTTGGAGATGTCAAAAGGGGCAGTTGAAGGGTTAAAATTAAGGGTTATAATTTGGGTTATAATTTGCCTATGCGATACCAGGATTCATGCCTTGTAATAAGATAACAGTTTGGATTTAGCAAAGTCTTGTAGCTAGATGAAAGACTCAAAGCCATTTTTTTGGTGTTATAATTAGAGGCAGAGGTACTATCTAATATATTGTTTGGAAAAAAACAGTAAGATGGCTGAATACGTTTAACCAATTGATAGAGGTAATGTGGATTGGGGCGAAGAAGATGGAGAATCGAATAGGGATAGTTTTAACTAGGGTGATTTTGAAATGAAGTCCCTTAACTTAGAAGAGGTTTGGTGATGTAAATATTTTTGATAGAAAACAACTTAAGAGAGTGAGATGCGTAAATGCAAGAAACATTAAAAAATTTTCAAACCACAACACTTGAGATTGTAAAAGATATAATACCATGACAGGTAAATGTTACCATTGAGGTTTTACCTGTTAGTAATACAATTGAGGTTACACTGCAGGATTTAACCAAAGTTATCAGTGAGGAGACTGGTATTGAATTGAATAAAAAGACAGCGGAATTACTGAGTTGAATAATGTATTTAATCAATTTAATAATAAAAAAGCAAAATTGGATTTAAAATTTAAACTTCATCAAGATCTTTTAGAAGAAGAAATTAAGACTGATGCCATGAGCAGAGAGGCCATTGTGGACTTCACATTGCCCATTAAAAAAAAAAAAATTCTCGACCTTTTCAATTGTCTATCATGGTCCCTCTCCTTATACAACAAAATACCACAAAATATAGAACTTACTAAATTAGATAATCTTGTCTTGAAGAAAAAACTAAAAGATCTCTTAATTGAAAAAAGCAGTTTTATCGATATGTATTAAATGTTAAAGATAAATAATATTGATAACAACTAAAATGAAATAAAACAGTAATAAATTTTTTTTTTTTTGCATGAACTTAAAAGCTGTTGTGTAACTTACCGCTTCATCATTTTTTCTTTCTCTGTACTCAACCTTTACTTTAACTTTTTGGTCTTTCCCTTGTTGACAGTCAAGAGTACACTGTGAAGATATAATAAAAAGAACTCCAGAATAGAAAAGTTCTTTATCTTCAAAAAAAAACTTAATGATTTTTTTTTTGTCAATTCTATAAAACAAATAAATAAATATTGCCATTATATCTACAACAACTTATTTCAGAAAACAAAACAAAAATATAATTTAATATCTATTTATAAACCAACATTGTAGGATATAAAAGTGCATTATTTTATTTTTGTTTTACTTTTTTATTTTAAAAAAAGTAAATATTTCAAAAATTACTTTAGTTCTTAAATTACAAATATTTACATTAAAATTGTTTAACTTAATAAAATAGACTCTAGAAGTATAATATAAAATATAAAAGTATTAGAAAAGATCAATATTGATATTTGCTTTTTAATTTTCTACCTATTTACTTTACATTAATTCCATATCTATAAGCAAAACATTTCTCCAGAAAACAGACTTCTGTTTATTATTGCTAGAAACCATTGTAAAAAGGTTTTGTCTGATGTGGAAGCCCGTTATTCTCAGGCCATGAAATCTTGTATTTCATCTCAAAAATTAGGCTCTTGTGATTTCTGGAGAATATTCAACAGCAGCATGGAAGATAAGAAATTGAAAGCGAGCAGTCAATTTAACCGGCTAACACATGGAATTGATGGTCAATTGTTTTTTTGGACGGGTAAAATTTTTATTTTTTTATTTGTTTATTTTTTATGTTAATTTTAAATACACAAAAATAACAAATAACGATTGAAAATTAACGAATTTGTATTCCTTTATAAAAAATTCAATTTTAAATAAAATCGATGCATTTTAAATGGAAACACAAATAACTAACATTCAAATTACATTATACATGCATCTATTATTTTACACATAAGTATACATATACTTCTATTTACATTGTTGGGTTGTAAAAATGTTTTAAATTTGCAAATCTTTTAATTCCTTTTCCATTCCACTTGAGAATGCTGAAATATAATGCACTGTGTACAATATTTGATGTTCTTTTAGTTTTAAACAAGCATCTCTATACGCATTGAGAATGTGTCATTCTTCAAGAGTTTTTTCAAGGGGATCTAAAGGTATTGTTATTGATCTTGGTTCTGCACATAGTATATATAGCACATAAAATTTTTTGAATAATAACTATATTTCAAAATTGAAAAAAATTAAAGCTTGTTTATTATAACAAAAAATTAATTTCATAATTATTCATTTTTCTACCTAATATTTGCCATATGGTACATAGAATTACGCGTTTTATGGAACCGATATTTGTGCTAAAATTCTGTGCCACGTTTTTTAAGTTTGCTTTTCGCTATTGAGGAAGAAACGTACTTTGAGGTTTTTTTATTTAGAGTTATATATTAGTATAGATATTTTTTAAAAACTAGAGTAATTAAACTTTATAAATTTGTACCTTTGATTACATTAAAACTTTTTAAAGTAGATTTTTAAATAACAAAAGCTTTGTTATTCAGTAATAAGATTCAGTAATATTCAGTAATACTTGGTGCATTCAGTAAATGTTGAAGAAATGCTAGTTTTTTTTGCAATACTATTCTCGATGTTAAGTTTACACAATTTTTTTGCACCTGCCAAATTTCATTGATTTATTTCATGCAGCACATACTCTATTTTGTACAGCACTTTTGGTACTTAAATTTTTATTTTCTGCTTTTATTTTGAGACATGGGGAGGGCTGGATGAAGAGGAACTTCAATCGGCTTTTAAAATTATAATAACTGGTTCAGATTTAACTAAAAAGAAAAATGAATAAAAATAAAAAAATAAAATTTTGTTGTGTTAATCAAACGTTCTCCTCAATAATCCTCTTATGGCAATCAAAGTATTGGTAAAATCATTTTAATAAATGATATTACCACTACTTTTTGTTGAATCATTCTAAACTCCAATTAATGTAATTAAAAATATTACCATTCAATGAATGGTAATTTATTTGAATCATATTAAGTATGATTCAAATAAATGATTTAGCCAGTTTCACTTTTTATAAGTTTTTATGCTAAGTATTGAGACAGTTCAATTATAAAACTTTAATATTTTTAATTACAGTTCAACTGTAGATAAGGCTCTTAAAATAAATAAAGAAGTATAATTAACTTTATTATTAGCACATAGTTTTGGTTTCATTTATTTAGTTTCATTTACTTGAAAAGTTTATTTGATTCATTTCTTCATGATTGTATTTAAAAAAAAAGTTTTTTATTATATATTTTAATTTCTTTTATAATTTGCTATTAATTAATAATTTTTCAATTAAAACAGTTAATTTGCAATTTTAAATAGTTCTTTAACCAATTTTTGTTTAACTTTTTTTTAATATGCAGTTAATAAGATTAAAATTGGTTTTACATTATAAATTCAATAATACATGTTTTTTGCTCAGTCCAATCATATTACATTTTTAAAAAGCTTTATATTATATAATAATATAATATACTGCTTTTTTATGTATTTAGAATATATCATATATTAGTAATATACTAATATTCTAAAAATATATAGACATATATAATATATTTATAGTATATTAAATTTAATATACTATTTATAGTATATTATATTTATAATATATTATATATTTAATATATACTATATTATAGTACATATTAAATATATACTATAATATAATATATACTTAATACATACTATATCAATAATAATTGTGAATGATATGATTCCGATACAGCAATGACAGTCTCGCACAATAGCAGAGTAGAAAAACTTAAAAAAACACAGAAAAGCTATTACTATTTTTTACTAGACTAGAAAAGGTAATGATTCTGAAGCTGTTGATTATTATATGAAAAAGTTCCAGCTAGTTGCTGACATTGTATCCTATGAGTTGATGTTTTCCTAATGTGAATATTTAAATGTAATTGAAATAATAAACTTTAATATAAAAACATCTTTTACCAAAATTCAAAATAGATCACATAATGCTTAGTTTAGTTATAGATGGTTCCCCCTCTGACCTGAAAAAAAGTTTTAAAAACAAAAAAAGTTTTATAATATTATTTTAATTAGTTTGCATCTTGGCTTTTAGTTAATGATTAAGATATTAAATTCCATTAATGAAACTATATATTAATCATTGTTAAGAATAGACACGACGTGAATGTTGCCAATTATTTTTTGATAATTGGACATGCATTTTAGTATCTTACTACATGATTTTACTATTTTTTGACTATATATATATATATATATATATATATATATATATATATATATATATATATATATATATATACTATATATATATATATATATATATATATATATATATATATATATATATATATATATATATATATATATATAATGTGCAGCAAGTAGTGGAACTTGCAAAAAAAAATTACAGCGAGTAGTGGAACTTGCAAAAAAAAAATTACAGCGAGTAGTGCAACTTGCAAAGATATAAAGGGAGTAGTGGAACTTGCAAGTTTTTTTTCACGTTGTGTCTATTGTTAACAATAAATAATAAATAGTTTCATTAAAGGAATTGAATATCTTAATCATTAACTAAAAGCCAAGAAATTTTTTTCAGGTCAGAGGGGGAACCATCTATAATTAAAACAAAGCATTAATTGATGTATTTTGAATTTTGGTAAAAGATGTTTTTACATTAAAGTTTATTATTTTAATTACAATTAAATATTTTTTGGAATCTCATTAAATATTTTTTTTTTAGGTTGTAAAAGAGGAGGGTGGGTGGGTGATGACACGCCTCCTTTCCTATCTACACCACTTGAAACAAAAGGGTGCGGTGCTAGTGATGTTGTAAAGTAGTAAAACATAATTTTTGATTTGATACTAGATTTCTTTTTAATTATAAAGATAAATATTTATTTAAAAAAAAGAGTCATTTTTGATAATAGGGTGTTTGAAACCATCACCCTTACATCCACCCAAAGACAATGATGAAACTTCTATATTTGACTGTGGTCTGATAGCTAATTATAAAACATGGCGGACGTGTAAACGGCGCACCCCCCTAAGTTTAAAACTTGTTTTGTCGAAAATAATACTTTACTGACCTATTAAAATTAATTAATTTAATTAGAGTGTAATTACATCAATTTACCCTAAATGATAAATGGAGTTTAACGTACATGCTTTGAATCAATATAAGAGATAAACACAACCAAATATATATTCATTAATTGGCAGTAATGATTGGGATAGTAGTAGTCATGATTATTAGTATTTCATAGGGGTGCGTCATTTACACGCCCGCCCAAAACATCTTGTATATAAAAATTTACATTTTCATTAAAAAAAAACACTTTTATATATATAATATAGTTAGTCTTTATTGGCGGTATGAATGATGGTTTTGTGTACCCTCTTGCCCCCGGATGCGCCTGTAATCTAGAGACCTTTACAAATTTGTAGATAACTCTTGTATCTATCTTTTGATACCAAGATATAAATTTTTAGATAAGAATTGATTAAGTTATAATAGTTTTAGTTTATAAAAACTTTATTTTGACCACAGTTTCTTCAACAAATCCTAATATCATAAAATCGGTACTTGAAACGTCATAACTTTTTGAATATTGAAATGAAGCTGATAATGATATAAAACAACCTAGAATTTGATGAATTTAAAAATTTCATGTAACATACCTACATGCAAAAAGAATGTAACTTGGAGCAAAGTTTCAAGTTTAAGTTAAACTTAAAGCCTGCATCAATTATATAAAAAGCAAAAAACAAAATATACTAATTTTTTAAGATATACATTAGGTATACTATCAGAAAGTATCAATTCTTGATACTTAAAGAACATAAGCAAAGTTAATAACATTTTAACTTTTTTTTTTAAAGTAGTTATTTCAGTGCAAATCAGACTTAAATACACTTAATGACATTGATTAATGTATATTATTAATGTAAATAAATTGATGCCATATTATATTAATATTAATAATATACTTGTTCAAATATATTTACATTAAATATAAAATCTTACCAACAAAATCTACGGGATCTAATGAAGAAACAATCTCACAAACATTACAATCTCCCAAATTATTCTCGTCCATTTTTAAAATGGACGAGAATAATTTGGGAGATTAAAATGATTTTAATTAACTTTTAAATTTTTTTGATAAATACAATATAAATATCAATAAACAAATATTGGTAAATATCCAAAGAACAAGGTTCGTACGAAATTTTTGATTTCAAAGCATGGTGAAAATTTTTTCGGATGGTGTTGAGACGACCTTTGCGTCATATTTGATATCAATAAGTTTTTCCCTAGTCTGCAAATTTTAAAATCTATGGCACCTCCTTTTTGTGCATGCTAAAGATGGCTAACCAACGGAAATAAGGCTTTTTTTTTTTAACGATAACGATTTTTTAACGGTAACGATTTAACGATAGATTTAACCTACCTAACGGAAGTTTTACGCCGTATTTGCGCATGCGTGATGCTTGCGCAGAACTGACTGTCTACTTATTAAGCATCGGCGTTACCGCACCGGCGGTAAAAAAATTTCGGTAAAATGCGGTAAAATGCGGTAAAACGCGTAATACGCATTTTTACCGCAGTGCGGTAAAAATGCGTATTACGCACTTTTACCGTATGCGGTAAAAATGCGTATTACGCATTTTTACGCTTTCTTGTAACAGAAGACGGTAAAATTGCGTAAAAATGCGTAAAATCGGTAAAAATGCGTAAAAATGCGTAAAATGCGTAAAAATGCGTAAAAACGGTAAAATTGCGTAAATACGGTAAAACTGCGTAAAAGCGGTAAAAATCGGTAATTTCGGTAAATTGTGATAAAAGTTTGTATAAGCGGTAATTATTATGGTAAAAAATTACTTTGTTTTTATCAAGTCAGATAGTTGTTAAATAATTAATTACCCTCTAAAATTAAATTAGTCTCCTATATAAGCTTGACAAAAGTCAAGAAAGACTAACAACCTCAAAGTTCTTCAGTGATCTGATTAGTATACCAAAATCACTACCGAATCAAACCATCTTCAAGAAACAATGTCTCTTTGGAATTATTTTACCAAGCTAGACAGAGAAGAGGATAACATCTCTGGCTCTGGCAGAAAATCAGGATTTGCTGAGTGCAATAAGTGCAAAAAAGTGATTAAGCTGTCTCAAGGTAGCACCAGTGGAGTTAAAGCTCATTTAAAGTAAGTGTTTTACTCTTACTATAATTTAGTATATTTTAAACCACTGATCTCAAAATATAACTAGATAGCGTATTCTATTGTTGTTTTCGAAAAAATATTGAAGCAAAAATTGGCCTTCCAAGATGGCGGCGATCAGAGCTCTTAGCGGTGAACCGATGTACATCTAATAAGACTATTGCAATATGAAAGAAAATAATTAAACAGTTTTGAAAGAAAAACAAGACAATGAAACAAATTTTTAAAAAGTTTATAGAAATGAAATGATTTTAAAAAAATTAGACAATTAAAGAAATTGTTAATTTAAATGTTAAAGTTCAAAATATTCGATATAATTTTTTTATGTGCAATTTACGATTAAATTAATATTTATGTATAACTTATGTACCTTTTAGTTCTTAGTTACCCAATACAGTGTGCTAGAAGGTTGATAACACAACTGAATGGTAAGCGGCAGTGGTGTCTACCTACAATTTTGACAAATTTTATATTTTCAATAACGCAACATGCAGTTGTGCTACTAACCTTCTCAGGGCGTGTCTAGGGGATGTCTGCTACGTCGCTGGACATACCCAAAATATGTATCTTTATATATTTTTTCACAACTTCAATATTTTGAATAAATATGATGCGTCGGTAGATAAAAGCAAACAGAGCGAATAATTATAGCAAACTAAAGCAATAATTAAGCAAACTATACAAGGTTAATTGTTCGAACGGATGGTAAGAAGTTATTAATCCGGGATAACAGTTAGATTTACGATTTGGTATTTTATTATAGCGCTTTTCAAATCGAGAACGGTCTAAAGTTTATTAAAAAACGATTTATATATTAAACGGAGGTTGTTTTAATTTTTGACTTAAACAAATTAATAAAAAACTTGAATGGACATACCTTTTTTATTAAGTTATAAAGTACTTCTTTTTTTAAATATTTTCTTTTGTTAATTTAAAAAAAATAAAAGTTATTATTTCTTAGAGAACAAATTCCGGACTTCCATTTCAATTAAACCCTTAGTAAAGTTTTAGTCAAATTCTTTTGATATTTATCATCAGGAGAAGAAGACTACAGTTAACAACAAGCATATATTAAAATATATCAATGGACATCCCCAATTGTTTTATACAAAGCTGTGTATCTTTTTAATTACTTGCATTTTGAACAATATAAAAAGAAAGTAAGGGTTTTAAACACTAAAAATTAAATTCGGACTTACGTTTGTACATACACTAAGCCGTCTTACCTCATATATGCGTTTCTCAATGAGGAAGGGGGGGGGGATGCTAAAATTTAACATTTTTGGGAAGGGGTTAAAATTGCGACTTATCCAAAAAAATTCCTGTACAGGCCCCTGCTTCTAGCACAAGCATTGGGTAGTTAAGAACTAAAAGGTACGTAAGTTATATTGCAAATGCTAATTATTTTAAATTTGAGATTTCTGCACAAGTAAACAAATACTTTTTCTTCACTACTATTAAACAAACTAAATTGAAACAAACTAAAATTAAAACTCCTACTTAGTTTTACTGAGAATCTGTGTTTTATCATATGTGCCCATAATTATGAAAGTGGTCTAAGTCAAAATTAAAAAAAAAATGAATTTATCACTTATTTCACACGACATGATTTTAAACTAAATATATTCAATGTAATTTTTACGATATCGTCAAAAATGAACCTTTAAAAAGTAGTTGTAATTACAACGTTATACGGAATTTTTAATTTATTCAAATGCGAATCATTAAATATCTCGAAATAAGAAATATGACTTAGACCACTTTCATAATTATGGGCTCATATTTATTCTAAATAACGAAAAGCAGAAAGTTAACATACAACAAGCTATTGTAAGAATATGTTTTGTTAAATAAAAAAATATTTATACTTGAAGTTTATGTAATTATGTAATATTCCGTTATTTTTATGAAAAAAATCTTATGCTAAACAAAAAAATAGATTTTTATTTGAAACTTATCAATATTTGAGCTTAAGATATAAAATTTGATTATCATTAGTTTCTTAATTTTCATATAGCCGTTCGTTGTATCCGCCGCCTTCTTGAGAGGCCAAAACTGGCTTCGAAAAATTTTGCGTTTATATGAATAAACGAGCTGGCCCGGATAGCGATCCGGGCTAGTTTGTTTATTCATATAAACGCAAAATAAAATTAAGTTGAAATAAGGACAACGTCGAGATCTCGGTAAACGGGCTGGCTCGTTTGCCGAGCCAGCCCACTTTCCATATAAAGAGGCCCTAACTCTAAATTTTCATCAGTCAACAAAAAAATCTATTAAAATGGCTGCCCACAGTTTAAAAACAGAACCTCTGATCACGTGGTATTAGTTTAAACTTTTATAGCATTTGTTTAATAAGACTGTACTTCAGGATAAAGTAACTACTTCACGCGTTGACAAATTACTAAACAAATTACAGGTAAATAAGGTAAAGGAAATTAGTTGTCGGCACGAACAGATTTTCATCATTTTTTCAAGATAAATATTTGTAAATTTGGGAACTTTTTTCGTGTAAACAAAGTCTGTCAATGATAAAATAGATCTGTATGGATAATTTTAAAATGACTAAAAAAAGTATAGCGAAGTATAAAAAAGCTTAAATTAAATTTTTTATTAAGATCTGGTTTCATTCAACTCCTTGGTCCTTCATTCACCAGCCTTAATTTTGTGTATTTTTTTAGTATTTTTTCCGACATGTCGCCATTTTTTGCCTCGGCTACTTTATAAGCTCCATAATTTATATTCCTTAATGCATTATTTTTTTAGTAGGTGTATTTTCTTATAGACTTTTTTATAATTCATTTGATAAAGCATAACCTTTTAAAAAGTTATTCAAATTTATAATTATCTTGCAAAATGCGGTCAGATATTTCATGTTTTCGCTTTTCATATTTCATATATTATTTCAATTGTCATAATAAGCTCATAATAACCCATTTGTTTTTGTCAAATAAAAATTAGTTTATATATAGCTGGTAAATCATTTTATGTTAATATTAAATACTTAGTTATTCTTGCGGTTTGCCATAAATTGACTTTGCTAAATTCTTTAAAACTGTGACAAATTATTTTTTTCTTTATTGTATTTTCATTCATTTTATGTATAAGTTATTTATCCTTTACTGTATATATTTCTGTTGTTAAACATAAAAATAGAAAATTCTATAATATTCATAAACTGGATGTCTACAGCAATATAATAGATGGAGTAATTCCCTAGACATGAAACCATTGTGCTCTAGGTAGCTACAAAACAATTTGATTTTGTATTATTTATTTTATCTCAAGTTATACATGTACTAAGGTAGTCAAGCAAATGATCTCAATTTCTTTTCATTGTCCGCGTTATTTCTTAAGGTATTAAGAATGTCTATCTATATAAAATTAAGCTTAAAACTTGGTTCTTTTGCTGTTATCTTTAATAAATGAGAGGAAGTTGAAATGACTGGTTAGACGAGTCCAAAAATTTTCGTTAAATCCGACAGACTTTAATATAATTTAATTTCTATTGCTTAAAACAAAAGATTTCTAACTATGCGCAACGAGCATGGTTCGCAAAAAAAACAATAGGTTGCACGTCCATTTCTTATATGTCCATGGTAAAATGCAACATGATAAAAAAAAAATTATTTAGAATTTTTAAAAAAACACTAATGTGTCTTGTGGTTCATGTATTTATTTTTTATGAACTATCTACTACTGAAACATTGTAATTCGCATCCTTTTAAACATATATAATTCCACTATTTTATTTCAGATCCTGCAATCCGCTATCTTTTTACCAGATGCAAAAAGTCGATAACGAAAATAAAGAGAAGAAATTTCAAGAAAAGAGGAATGCTCAGGCAGAGGCTGATAAGTCCAGTACCATAAGAAGATATTTTGGTCCTATTAATAAAAACAAAAGGCTTGATAACCTCCCACATGATGCATCATCAAGTCACCAAACAAAAATGGACGACTTTACTGAAACAATAAAGTGGCCTTCACAAAGTGCTCAACAGTTGGAATTTGATATCATCCTAACCCTTTCACTAGTTCTCTCTAACCTCCCGTTTCACGTTATTGAAACTGCTGGCTTCAAAATGCTGCTGAATTATCTTTGTCCACAAGCCAACCTAAAAAGTCCAACCACCTTATCCAAATTCAAGCTACCGATGATTTATCGCAATCTAAGACGTGATGTAAAAATGCAAATTGAGAGAGACATCCCGCATTGCGAAATGGCAGCTTTCACTACATATGGATGGACTGCAAGAAATGGTGATCCCTTCGTCTCCCTTACATTGCATTATGTTACCAAAGACTTTGAACTCAAAAACTTATCTTTGGATTGCCAAAACTTTATTGGGAGACATACAGGGGTTTTGCTTGCACAAGGAATAGACCACATGATTTCTCAATTTCCTGGTCTTCAGAGGGAAGACCTTTACAAAGTGGGTGTTACTGATGCTGCAGCCAACATGAAGAAAGCAATCACGGAAAGCAAAGAGATCAGTGATCATCTAACCTGTGCCGATCATCTGCTCAACACTTGTTTAACAAAGGCTGTAGAAAAATCAGAAGGAATCAATGGTATAATTAAGAAATGTAAAGGACTTGCTCAAAGGACCCACCAAAGTTTATTAGACTGGCAGGACATCAAGAAAGCGTGCGTGGAAGCAAATATAGAACCAGTAAAGATCATTCAGCCAATTGTAACAAGATGGAATTCTAACTTTATGATGCTTAAGTCAATCCTCAGATTGAAGGCTGGTTTACTGGTTGCTCTAGAAACTCTAAACAAACCAGATCTTCAAAGTTTGATTCCGGATGAGTTAGAGTTTATTAGTATTTACAACATTTTACCATTTCTGGCAGAATGTAAGCGATGCTCTGATTCCTGGTCTTCTGAAAATCTAGTGACTATGCATAAAGTTCAAAAAGACATATTAAATCTCCACTTGCTTTGCAAAAGAACCATAAATGACATTGAAGAGCGTGACCCTCAAGTTGCAGAGTGCCTACACAACTTCATGAAAGAATTTGAGAAGGGTTTACCTAATTATGGCGTTGGAGTCAAATACTATAATGTGGGTTCACTTCTGCACCCATATTATAGAGGATATACACTCAAAAATATTGCAAACAGTGAGGAAGGAAGGGAAGCCGCCATCAAGGAATTGGTTGACAATCACCCAACCACAATCCAGTTCTGCGAGTCATTGGTTGATGATCATACTTCGCTAGAAACATCAGATCTTGACGAAACAATGGATCCAGTGGACCTTGAGTTTTTGAAAGACAGGAGGCAGGTTTCAGCGCATCGCCCTGGGACTTCACAGCCTAGCCAACCAAAGCTCAAGCCACCCTTGATGCTTGAATTTGAAAAGTATCAGACTATGGCCTTACCTGAAAGGGATGTGGATGCTTTAGAATGGTGGAAGCAAAATAAAAATGAGTTACCTTTGCTAGCTGGTCTGGCTAGAAGTTACTTGGCTATACCTGTGACTTCTGCTTCATCAGAAAGAATGTTTTCAGTAGGAGGTAGGACAGTTACTGATTTTAGACATAATGTAAAACCAGAAAACACTAGCATGTTAGTTTTTGTGAGTCAAAATTACGCAAGGGTTCCTTCTAACCTCAACGATTGGGAAAAAACTTGCGAAGAAGAGCCGTATGAATTACCACATGTCACACCACCAACTAAGAAGACTCACCAACAGGGAAAATTACATAGTCAAACTGAAACTAAAAAAAGAGGTGCACTTGAAAAGGCTTCTCCAACTTTATCAGATACTCAAACTGGTCCTGAACCTAATAAGCAACAACAGCTACAGTTAGATACTCAAGAGAGTCAAAGGACTCTAGCTCAACAAGAAGGGTATGAAGTGACTCAAGGTAAAGACCAAACTCAAAGTGTCTCTTTGTTTATTCCAATGACACTCCAGCACAATCAAAGTAGAATCAAAAAAGCAAAATTAGGTAATATAATGAAGTCGAATTAGAAGGGGAATGAGAAAAAAAAGTACAGAGCATCTGAGCTTGCAAACATTTTATTAGAGACAGATGATGATATATCTGATGATTAATTTTTTATCAATAACTTGTTTGTTTAAAACTGTAAATGTAATATTTACTAATAGAAATACAAAAAGCAATTTAAAGTATCTTTTTTTAGTTTTTCGGTAATCAGCAAAAAAAGAGGTAATTTGTGATAAAATGCGGTAAATCGTGATAAAAAGCGGTAAAAAGTGATAAAAACGGTAAAAAGTGATAAATGCGGTAAAAAGTGATAAATGCGGTAAAATTGCGTATTACGCAATTTTACGCAAAATTACCGCGGTAATTACGCATTTTTACGCTTTTTACGCAGATTTACGCATTTTTACGCAAATTTACGCAAATTTACGCATTTTACGCAAATTTACGCATTTTTACGCATTTTACGCAAATTTACGCATTTTTACGCATTTTTACCGACGGTGCGGTAACGCCGATGCTTACTACTTATTCAACGCGACACCGCGGTGTCACGTTAAAAGAAAACAAAAACCGGCACATCGGTTTGGTTTAAATATAAACATTCAACAGAAAAAATAAAATTGGGGTACAGAGCGCATGCGTACACTAAAATCACTAGATCAAAATTAAATTTTCACAGTTATCACTATTATATATATGTATTATCACATATATTATATGTGTACCTAATATTATATCACATATATTATATGTGTACCTAATATTGTGTTTTTTTATATGTAATATACACGCATATAATATATGTAATATCACATATATTATATGTGTACCTAATATTGTGTATTATATGTGTACCTAATATATGTGTACCTAATATCACATATATTATATGTGTACCTAATATCACATATATTATATGTGTACCTAATATTATATCACATATATTATATGTGTACCTAATATTATATCAAATATAATATTAGGTGTCCAAAAAAGTTCGTGCGGTTTTTGGTAATTGAATTGTTTTTAGCATTTTTTACAACACCCACATCGCACAAGGCAAGTAGCTTTGTTGCGTAATAGAACGAGTGTGTCACGCGCAGTTGCTGCATATATAGTGTAGGCTTGTAACGAGCTTACAGGAAAGGTTTTGTGTAAAGAAAGGATGGCAACCCAACCAACGATTATTCGGTCTTGCTTACTTTACGAGTTCAAACTTGGAAGGAATGCAACACAAGCGGCCAAAAACATCTGCACAGCATTTGGAGAAGGTACAGTAAGTGAACGCACAGCACAGAAGTGGTTTCAGCGATTCTCTTCGGGAGATGAGTCCATCGAAGACCTGCCGCGTTCTGGACGCCCATTGTTGGTTGATGAGGATGAACTGAAGAACGCTGTCGAGTCTGACTCCAGCCAAACTTGCCAAGAACTTGCAGTGAGGTTTGCTGTGAGTGTTGAAACCATCCGCCTGCATCTGCATGCGATTGGGAAAGCGTGGAAGCTGAGTCGGTGGGTTCCGCACAAATTGTCGATCGACAACAAGAAGCAACGGCTTACGATCTGCACATCACTCTTATCACGCCACAATGTTGAGCCTTTTCTTGATCGTTTATTGACATGCGACGAAAAATGGATTGTGTACAACAGTACCAAGCGTTGCTACCATTGGTTGTCCCTCGATGACCCCATCCCAAAGACACCCAAGCCCAATCTCAACGAGCGGAAGGTTTTGCTCTGCATTTGGTGGACTACAGCTGGTGTGGTGCATTACGAGCTGCTCCCAACAGGCCAAACCATTACTGGACTGGTCTACTCAGCACAGCTGCAACGAGTTCACGACCTGTTGCTTGTAAAGCAGCCTGCACTGGTGCACAGGAGAGGAGTTCTGCTTCTCCACGACAACGCGAGACCGCACACCGCTCGCGTGACTCAGGACAAGTTCCAAAGCCTTGGTTGGGAGAGTTTGCCTCATCCACCATACTCGCCAGACCTCTCCCCTACTGATTTCCATTTTTTCCTTTCCCTGGGAAATCATTTAAAAGGACAGCAGTTCCGAGACCAGGACGCGGTTGAAATGGAGTTGAAAGCTTTTATAGACTCAAAGGACCGAGAATTTTTTAGAAGTGGAATAAATAAGCTTGTTTTACGTTGGGAAAAGGTTTTAGATGCTAATGGTGACGATTTTGATGAATAAATGTACTTACTTTTGTCGTTTTGTGTGTTTTTATTATATACGGAAAAACCGCACGAACTTTTTTGGTTACCTGATATATGTGATAATACATATATCTCCAGTACTGGAGATATATGTAATATCACATATATTATATGTGATAATAAATATATCTCTTGTACTGTTTTCCCTAATATGTTGTCAAGTTCAGTAGATGAACTGTTACCTGAAGATCTTTCGTCACTGGAAAACAAGTAAAAATCATTTAAAAGAATTATATTTCTTTAAAGTGAATATATATTTAAGTGATAGTCAAAATAGAGTATCAAATATGGTTGGTTTTTCTGGTAATGTTGAATTCAGTGATACAGATTCTGAATCCGAACCAGTGTTTGTTGTACACAATTTAATAAGAGATGTACTACTAACTCTATTGCAGTCAAGAAAATTTGAAAAATGTGACACCAAAAAATGTCCAAGCATTAATTTGAACTCCATGTTATATTGTATCCATCTTGTATTTAGAAAGTGTAGTAGCATTTAGAGTTATAAAGGTTTGAAGTAGATTTTAACTTTATAACTATTCTTTATAATGGACTTCGGAAGTCCATCTAGCTCAAACTTTAGGAAAGCAGCAAAAAGTCGGCTTAATCAATCAATCGGCTTATCAACTGTGGCACTTTGCACACAAGTCAAACAAATTGATAAAGAAAATTAGAGTATCCATGGGAGCCTTTTGACATGATGAGGAAATTACAAAAAGAGCCAAAAAAGAAAAAGAGAAAGGAAAAGAGCAAGAACAGGTGATAGAAGAAGATACGAGGACAGAAGTGAATGAAACACTAGAGTTTTTGTCAGAAAATCTTGAAACATTTCTGAACGAAGCTTTTATTAACATTTTAAAATAATAGAATAATTTGAATAAAAAATGCTTAATTTAATACTCAGGTTGAATTTATTATTCATGTGGCTGAATATTTTCAAATAATTTTGCCCTATTGCTTAGTTGATGAGGTTGTTTGTGTGGATTCACGCTTTTTTTAGTGTATTGTACAGTGATAAAACAATTGTTAAATGATAGTTTAAACCGTTTAAAACCAATTTTACTAAATTGAAAGTTAAACCTTGCAGTTTGTAAACTTAAATTTATTTACCTAAAAAACTCGCTTTAATGTATTTTGTCGTGCATTGGGGACCTAAAAGACGAATAAGTACATAACTTGGTTTTTCTATGTGTCATTATGGTAGTCTATTAATACTAATATTATTATTCATATTCTCCCCTCTCTCACAACTATTTCAAAAGTATCTTATTTTTGCTGACTGTTTTCTGAAACTTTATACTTACCCTTTAATATACAATCTTCAAACACTTTAACCACATCATTTTCATCAACTAATCACTTTACACTTTTATCTACCAATTGATTCGCACTTTCATTTACCAATCGCATATACATCTGTTGAAATTTAACTCAAAGAGCATATTCTCTATAGTTTCTGGTTTTTACCGTTTAACCGCATCGTGCGTCGCGAAACACTTTAGTAAACTTTTACATGCGTTTAATAATCTGCTCATTCACGTTACACAAACAGTCCACTACAGTATCACAAATTTCAAAACTTTTTTCAATCGAGATATGGTAAGTTGCATGTTCATTTTTTATTTTTATTAATTTTATTTTTATTAACTTTTATTAGTTAATATAAGTACAAAATAAGTATTCAACGCTTACTAGGCCGTTTGGTATTATTTTTCAGATTAACCATACCATATACCAGAGTAATGAATCCTTATAAGGATCAATACTATATCCATTTCCTGAAGAGAATCTGGTATTATACTACATAATTTTCAATTTTATTTAACGCTAATATATTTTTATACTCTTTCTTTAAGTAAATATGCGCACACTCTCCCTATTATAGGTACTTTGATTGGGGCGTTTTGTTTATGCGTTTTTAAATCGATTTTAAAACGTTTTTTTTTGCGAGCGGTAACGTGGTTTTTCTTTATGCTTGTCGATTATTCCTTTCTATTAACATACTTTGTGAACAGAGACTTTTCTAGAACAATCATTCTGTGCATAAAAATATAGTGATTTACGCTGTTCTTTTAATTTTTCTTCAAGTTTGTTGATGCAGAAGTTGACTTCTTTATAAGAAATTAGCTTTTTTTTAGCACAATGATTCACTAATTCTTAGGTTTTACGTTAATATGCCAGGTACTGTAAGACGACTATTTTTTAAAATTGATTTTTGTTTTGTTTTCATAGACAAAATTGTTGTTACCGGCTATGACTTTCAAATCCACTTTGTGTTGAACTTCAATTTAATTAAATCTAATATAAAATCATCTTTTAATAATGAAGACTACTTTTTTTGCTTAACATATTACAATATTATATCTATTTTTGCTCTCTGTATTTGTTTATATATAGTAAAAATTTTATTCATAGTAATTAATAATAAAATAATTATATATAACAATAAACTATATACTATATAATGTCATAGCCTAACTATAAATGTCTTTAAGAACATTGAGCACTCTATTTGTAGAATACACTAACATAATATATATATATATATATATATATATATATATATATATATATATATATATATATATATATATATATATATATATATATATATATATATAAATATTTATATATATATATATATATATAAATATATATATATATATATATATATGTATATCTTTTAATTTATCGTTATTTCAGTATTTATGTCATATTTACTAATAGACACCAACTCAGGGCCTTTGAGAGCGTCAATGGCGCCCGGGTCAAGAATAGAGAACGGCGCCCCCTATTTTAAACCAAGAAATAACAAAACTTAAAGTTTTGTAAACGCAGCAATAATTTATTTCTGATACAGCACATTGTATTTCTATGTTACTGTTAATTCTCTTGATTGAGAAGCAGTTCATCAATCAAAATTGACATATGAATCAAAATATTAGTTTTAAAACTCAAAGTCAATCAACAAAACCTTATAGAAAGGTAAACATGGCGATTAAAAACGAATTTTTTGAGCTTTTCTGGCCGTCCAAATATTGTTGACATTGTTGTAGCTTACCTTTTTAGCGAAATATTCTTCAATCGAAATAATCTAAAGATCAGAAACGCAATCCTGCCCCTGGTTGATCGGAGAGAATTTTTTACAATCATTAGTTTACTAAATGATTGTTCACCCTCAAAAATCAGGCAACCAACAAGCTTCATACCAGCAAAAAAGTTTCCATTTTCTTTCCCATTAACGTAATTTCACCAGCAAACATAATTTTATATAATAATTATAGCTAAATTATTACAATAATTAAATAAATAACTAAAACTGATATTGAGAGAACTTTATAATAAGTTACCTAGAAAAGCTAAATTTCTTGAAGCCAAGAAAAAGGTCACATCTGAAATTCCACGAAGAATTTTCCTCCATTTAGCTGTCAGAACTAATTCGCTTCTGGAGCTCTGAATCTATAACAGTAAAGCTGATAAGACGAATGTATCCCTCTTTCCAATTCACGTAGAACTTTTAGTGCAAAGGGCTGGGTTGATGCTGGTTTACACAATCTATAAGTTTTTACCATTAATCACTAACGTCTCTGTTCCAAAAAAAAAGGGATGATTCCCCTCTTTTGAATACTGTATTAGTGCTCAAGAGAGATCAAGGGAAATAGTAGAAAACCTTGGTGGTTGAGTTCCATACTAAAAAGTCTTTTTTTAGTTTTTCCTTATTAAGCATAAAATTGATGAAACACATTGAAAGGAACACAGCAAAAAATATAACGCTAACATAACGGTTACATAACGCTAAATGAAAAGTTTGGCGTTATGTTTTCCGTTATATTAGTAATTAATCTGTCTAAAGCGTTATGTTGGCCAAAGTTATTTGTATATTTGTATATAAATGTAATGTGTTTGATTAACCGTTATGTTTACCGTTATGTTGGTTGGAAATATGTCATCACCTTATAATATGACATCATAAAAGTATTTGTAAAAAAAGCGCGAGTTGAAAGTATCTTTGAAAATTGTTTAATTGTTGCACGAGGATTTTTTATAAGAAATAAGACAAGGTTGATTATTTGTAGCAAAATTCAATGATTTATAAATCATTGAAATATATACCATAATGCATTGATATATATATATATATATATATATATATATATATATATATATATATATATATATATATATATATATATATATATATATATAAATTAGTAAAAGACACTTATTTAACTTTTTTCTTCAACTTTAAGTTTCACCATTGCTGAATCATCAGGAAGAGAATATATATATATATATATATATATATATATATATATATATATATATATATATATATATATATATATATATATATATATATATATATATATATATATATATATATATATATATATATATATATATATATGTATATATATATATAATATATATATATATATATATATATAATATATATATATATATATATAATATGTAAATTATGTTAGTGTATTTTACAAATAGAGTGCTCAATGTTCTTAAAGAACAGAGCAATAATTAATTAGTAATTAGTAAAAAACACTTATCTAACTTTTATCTTCTACTCGGAGTTTCACCATTGCTGGATCATCAGGAAGAGTTACTAAATCTCAAAAAAAATTCAATTTATAGAAAAAAATATTTTACAGGAAGTTATAAATTATTATAAAAAATTTTTTAATTACTATATTTTTTTGTTAACGGGAAGTTACAGAAAGTAATTATGAAATAATTTTCTTTGGAATGGGGATAGTTTAATTTGGTCATTTGTTTTTATAATTTTTTAAGAGGTATTTATTTTCGTGCCTACATTTAGAAATTAATTCAGATTTTTTATTTAATAAATTTTCTTGATTCAAATGAGTAATTATTTCAAATTTTTCTTGCAAACATAGCATACATTTTTTGGAAATGTTATTATAGGCAGGGGCAGATTTTAGAATAGACCATTGTAAATTAAAATTTTTATTTTTTTCTTTTAAATCCCAAATATATTTTGACAGCATAGTCTCTTTTGAATATTTTTTGTGTTTAAACGATTGTTTGTGGTTGGCATAACGTTTTTTCCATTCCCCCTCGGTTAAGCCAATATATTGTTTATCAGGGTTGTTTTGTGAGGAAACAATGCACTTGTAAATTACATTTTTCGAAAGGCATTTTCCATTTAGAGGGCAATCTATTTTTTGTTTACAATTACAATAATCAGTGTTTTTTTCTTTTATATGTTCATTTTTATTAATTAACGCGTAGTTGTGGCCTTTTATAATTCTTTCTAAATTTTTTGTACAACTATAACTTACTTTAATGGTATTTCTGTTAAAAATCTTATGTAATTTATTAGAGGGAGGAAAATGTTTGTCTACTAATTTTAGAAAAATTTTACCAATATTTGTTGAAACATTTTTGCTGTACGGGGGGTTGAACCAAATTATGTTTCTATTTCTATTACGCTTTTTTGCAATTTTCTTTTCAAATTTTAGCTCGAAATTTTGAAAGCCACTTTTTTTAAGGGCATCTTCATAAACGCGTTTAGAGGAGTTAAAAATATTTTCATTAGAAGAGTTTTGGTTTAGCCTATTGTTAATTGAAATTGGAATTTGTTTTAGAATTTGAGGGGGATGGTTCGAATTTACATTAATATGCAATAATTCGTCATTAGGTTTTTTGTAGGGCTTATAGGAACTTTCTGAGAGGTTAAATGTGACATCAAGAAAATTCACTATTTTTAAATTTATATTTATTTCAATTAGGAAGCCAATATTTTTAAAAACTTTAATAATATCTTTTCTAATTTTATCGAGTTGTGGCCCTGATTTTTTATGCATTATAAAATTTTTATGCATTATTATATAAAAAATCAGGGCCACAACTCGATAAAATTAGAAAAGATATTATTAAAGTTTTTAAAAATATTGGCTTCCTAATTGAAATAAATATAAATTTAAAAATAGTGAATTTTCTTGATGTCACATTTAACCTCTCAGAAAGTTCCTATAAGCCCTACAAAAAACCTAATGACGAATTATTGCATATTAATGTAAATTCGAACCATCCCCCTCAAATTCTAAAACAAATTCCAATTTCAATTAACAATAGGCTAAACCAAAACTCTTCTAATGAAAATATTTTTAACTCCTCTAAACGCGTTTATGAAGATGCCCTTAAAAAAAGTGGCTTTCAAAATTTCGAGCTAAAATTTGAAAAGAAAATTGCAAAAAAGCGTAATAGAAATAGAAACATAATTTGGTTCAACCCCCCGTACAGCAAAAATGTTTCAACAAATATTGGTAAAATTTTTCTAAAATTAGTAGACAAACATTTTCCTCCCTCTAATAAATTACATAAGATTTTTAACAGAAATACCATTAAAGTAAGTTATAGTTGTACAAAAAATTTAGAAAGAATTATAAAAGGCCACAACTACGCGTTAATTAATAAAAATGAACATATAAAAGAAAAAAACACTGATTATTGTAATTGTAAACAAAAAATAGATTGCCCTCTAAATGGAAAATGCCTTTCGAAAAATGTAATTTACAAGTGCATTGTTTCCTCACAAAACAACCCTGATAAACAATATATTGGCTTAACCGAGGGGAATGGAAAAAACGTTATGCCAACCACAAACAATCGTTTAAACACAAAAAATATTCAAAAGAGACTATGCTGTCAAAATATATTTGGGATTTAAAAGAAAAAAATAAAAATTTTAATTTACAATGGTCTATTCTAAAATCTGCCCCTGCCTATAATAACATTTCCAAAAAATGTATGCTATGTTTGCAAGAAAAATTTGAAATAATTACTCATTTGAATCAAGAAAATTTATTAAATAAAAAATCTGAATTAATTTCTAAATGTAGGCACGAAAATAAATACCTCTTAAAAAATTATAAAAACAAATGACCAAATTAAACTATCCCCATTCCAAAGAAAATTATTTCATAATTACTTTCTGTAACTTCCCGTTAACAAAAAAATATAGTAATTAAAAAATTTTTTATAATAATTTATAACTTCCTGTAAAATATTTTTTTCTATAAATTGAATTTTTTTTGAGATTTAGTAACTCTTCCTGATGATCCAGCAATGGTGAAACTCCGAGTAGAAGATAAAAGTTAGATAAGTGTTTTTTACTAATTAATTATATATATATAATATATATATATATATATATATATATATATTATATATATATATATATATATATATATATATATATATATATATATATATAAATCCCTAAATAAAATCATATAATATATGATTTATATATGATATATTAATAATATATTATATATAAATCATATATTATATAACTTATATAATATTATTGTTAATGTGCCTTATTGTTATTTTAATTTTATTTTTTAATTTGATTAGTTAATGTGCCTTATTATTACCACAAAATAATATTTATACAAAACATGGTTAATATCATTACTTTCATAATTTATATTGTAACTAGAAAAGAAATAACAAAGAAGAAAATAAAATGGTCAAAGCTGTTCTTGTTAAGTATCTTGGCGAACGAAAAATTGTTATTGCTAATAATAGCAGTATTATTGATTTTTTAAATAATGGTATGCATATTTATTTTTAAAAATTTCAGAAATACACATTTAATAATGTTTATAGATTGTTAAGAATAATATAAAATTTTTACATAATATTTTGCCTAAGTAAAATTTTTGCAAATGTATATGCATGCTATTTAATATTTTCATTTTAATTCTTAATCAAGTTTACATAGAGTAACTTTAAAAGCAGACTGCAAAACATTTCAATATAATATATAAAATATATCTTTATTTATACACATATATATTTTTTTTATTTTATTATGTTTTATTTTAAGTTGCTGCTTTTAAGTGGGGTTGTCAAATTCTGGTGTCAAAGTTACCCCACATTACCTTTTTAATTTTTTAAACTCATTTAAACTAATTTTTTAAATAAATTTGAAATATTCTTAGAGCCTACAAAAAAGACAGATCTGAAGAAAAATTATGTTTTGTTTTTATTTTAGTTTCAAAGTTGTGTTTTTATTTAAAGTTATGTTTTCATTTTAGTTTCAAAGAAGTTTGCTAGTACAAGTGGGAACATTTGTGGAATCACATGGAATGGATGTAATGTGGATGAAGATACTTTTGTTGCCATTCTAAATGAGCAAAATCTGGAAGTTGAGGCCATGTCTTTGCCAGTGTCTAAACTTTATTCAAGCTCTTTCTGCCAAATGTCATCATGCTTACCAGCAGAATATTGTTCAAAGCATTCATCCAATCCTCCACTATTGACTTATGATGAGACACCTACTTCACACCAACAATCTAGTGACCAATCAAATTTAGAGAGCGCAGCCGATGTATCTGAACCAGTATTTATTCAAGAAGCTTTAGCTCAAAAACGTGGGTTTTCACAGTCTTCATTGACAGGCATTTCCAGTCAACTATCTTATACTGCTCAAGTGGCTTTTGCATCTAATCCACTAACAAATGCAATCCAAAAAGTAAAGTTAAATTGTTGTATTTGTGATTTTAAAACATATAGACCTTATATAATGATATCTCATCTAAAATTACATGGTCAGGCAGGTTCAGTAGTATGCGATAATTGTTTTACTAAATTTAAAAGTGTTAGAGGTTTTCAACTTCATTATAAAAACTGTCTCATTCCAATTACTATGATTGAAGATGTTGAAGAAATTGATGACACAGTTGAAGAAATTGACATTGAGATTCTAACAGAGAATAGAAAGCTTGGTGCATTAGCTCTACACCTGAGAGGAAAATATAGATGTTCTGAAAATGTAGTCAATATTATTTTTTCAAATTTAAAAGATATTTTAACTGATAACACACCAAAAGAAGAGCTATCTACAATTTGCCAGCAATTATCAGCAGAATATTTAAGAAAGCAGTACTTTAAAAATGCTTTCAATGTACCAAAAGTTGAATCTATTTCTGAAAATGGCTTACAGGGATCCTATATTTCATTTAAAGAAATACTTAAGTTTATTTTGATATCCCCTGAATATGATAAGTGTTTAGAAAATTCTACTGAAATATTGATTTCATTGTTTTCAGATGATTTAGGTATTACCAATCCAATAGGTAAATCGAGAGGAAACCATAAGTTGTGGGTTTTGTATTTTCAGTTGTTAAATGTAGCTGATTATAGCCTCAGTAAAACTTTTTCAATATTTTCCTTATCAATAACTGGTTCTAAATCAGTTAAAAATAAAATCTTCATGAAATCACTTCTACTTGATTTAGTTCAATCTCTAAATGAGCTATCTTTATTTGATTCCTCAACTCTAACCGATACTAAAGGTAAGCGATTCACAGTTAAATTGAAGAACTTCATTGGTGATTCGTTAGCATGTAATGCAATTGCTGGTTTTAAGGAAGGCTTTAACAGGAAGGTTCTTAGGTGTTGTCGAGTTTGTAATTCTACTCGTTCAGATATGCTTATTCACAATAGACATTCTCAGTGTATTGTTCGTGATATAGAAGAACATAAGATAAGAGTCCAAGAACTTGATAATCCACTCCCAAACAACGTCAAAAATGGTCAAAATTGTATGGTGTTCATTCTGCAAGCATTTTATCAGAAATTAGAAATTTTGATGTCACAAAACAAGTGCTTTTTGATCCCATGCATGATTTGCTAGAAGGTGTAATACCTTTACAGATAGAACTTTACTTAAATAACGCTGTTTTTCAAGGTTTATTTACACTAGATAGCTTAAATGACTTTGTAAAGTGCTTTCAGTATCCACTGGACAGTGAAAAACCACCTGTAATAGTCGATTTAGTTATTAAGGGCAAATTTGGAAGTGTTCAGGTGCTATCTCTTTGCCGTGTTTTGCCTATTTTTTTGAGAACCACTGTGGTTGATCTTCATTTTTCATGCCTAATTAAACTTCTTCATATACTTCAATTATGTCTTTCTCCAATTACAACTGATGCTTATTTATTTTGCTCAGAGGAAAAAATAGCTGCTTATCATACACTTTTTATGGAAATCCAGAAAAATTTATACCTAAGCTTCATTTTCTCATACATTATTCACATCAATCCAGACAATTTGGTCCTCTACGATACCACATGTGCATGGGATTTGAGAGAAAACACCAAGTAATTAAAAATATCAGACATTTTAATTTTAAAAATTTGCCATATACAGCCCTAAAGGGAATGATTTTAAACACTGTATCATCTTTTTACAGTTCTACTGGTGAGTTGAATAATGGAGTTCTCTGTGAATTAGATCAAGTAACTTTTAGGAAAAATGTAATATCTTGTATTCAGGTTAATGGTATTAAATATTGTCTTGGGTCATGTTTGTGGTTTAATAGTGGTTTACAATTTCTTGTTTATATAATTAAGGAGATACAAGTAATAGGTGACAAAAAGTTTTTTATTACAACACAGCTCCAATCTGTTGCATATGATGAGATAAAAGGATTTTTTAGTGGTATTGAAGATATTAATATTCCTTTAACACCTATTTCAACAGAAAATATTCCTTTTCCTTGGCCTGCATTTTACTTTAAAGAGGCTGGTAACATCTATATTGTACCCCCAGCACTTCCATATATTACTTGTAATTAAATAGCTAAATACAGTTAGGAGTCATTCATAAAGTACATATGCACCTATTTACAGAGTGAGAAAATACAACCTAAAGTTTACTGCAAGAATAATATTGTCACAAATTATTTTAGACTGAGTTTGTAAATGTTATTTTGCTTAATTTTATTATATATATATATATATATATATATATATATATAATATATATATATATATATATATATATATATATATATATATATATATATATATATATAATATATATATATATATATATATATATATATATATATATATATATATATATATATATATATATTATTTTAAAACATCAAGAAATACAGTTTCTCTCAATACAAATAATATTATTATGTAAGAAATTTTCGCTGGGTTATAGATACCAGCATCATCAGCTTGTAAAATATTACAATAATTTTTAATCGTTATAGTTTATATAAAATTGTTACTATTGACGTCAGGGGTTGAATGGCTTCTTTTAATTTTTAAATTTTAAAAATGGCGTCCAAGACATAGTTTTGACATATTGGCCTTCATCAAGGTTAATTCCGCCATTTTGCGCAGAGCACATGTTGTTTTGTATTTCTAACGCCTCTCTAATTTTTCTTTCAAACTTTTTATTTTCTACCTTTAACGTTCTTGTTTTTTCCCAAATAATATTTTCTTTGCAATAGGTTTTATGAAATGCTAATGCAGATTGAAATGAAGATTAACAATATATATATATATATATATATATATATATATATATATATATATATATATATATATATATATATATATATATATATATATATTGTTATATATGTTTGTATAGCTTTTTTTCAATATTTGGAGTTTATACTTCTTTATTTTTTTTAAAGTTGATTGAGTTTTATATAGGCGGTTAATTGAGTTTTATATAGGTGGTGCCATTGTCAGGCTTACATCCTGATATTGATGAAAAACATTTTTTGACTTACGAAGCACTTGATCATTAAATGTTATAGTTTATAACTTGTTCTAAATTGTTTATTATAAAAATAAATTTACATTTTTTTATTTGAAGATTTTACCCTGTCAAGTTTAATAACACTTTCTCCTAATATTATGGTATTAATATCTACTTGCATATTGATTTAGATTGATAAAATTCCTTTTATTGGTGACGTTAGACAACAACTCATTAATTACTTTCCTCCACACATTAAACAATTTGTTAGCAGCAACTCTGTAGTAGAAGATAAGATTGTGGCCAGAGAATTAATGGCTTGTTTGTTATCATTCTGCCTCTCCCATATTCCAACTCATGCTATCATTGAAAATAGAATTCTTCTGCACAAAATATTTTTTTCAAAGTTAAAGTCGACTTGTCTTGGCTTATATCCTTGTTATGGTCAACGATGGGTAAGTGAAATATTACGTTTAATAATGTATTTGTTAGTCCAATTAGTTCATACTAAAAGTGATAGTATTAATTTTGCATTTAAAGATTTTATTCTTTTTAAGTTCATGTACTTTTTGGTGTAAATAGATAATCATTTATGCATTATGTATTATTAGTAAGTAAATTTTAAAAGTTAATATTTTTTAAATTTTTTAATATTTATTTGACAATTTATGCATTAATGTTTGTTTAGCAAACAGCCTCATGAATTTGCTATTACTTTTTTTTTTATAAACTATAAGACTATATTTTGGTTATGTTAGGATCTCATTTAAAAAAAGTTGCCAAACAATTTTCGACAACGACAGTATACCAAGTGTCACAGCTTAAAGGTAAAAAGGCTTCCACAGGTATCTGTTTCAAATAACAATAGGAAACTTAAACCTGTTGTGACTGAATCGGTAGCTAATCAAGAACAGCTATTAAACGATGTTGAAGTAAGAAAAATATAATTTATGTATTTAAGCAATATTTATATTATTTAGATATTCTTGTAAATAGTTTTTCTCTTAATTTATTCCGATTTTTATTAGAGTAGTTTTTATAGCTCGTGTATGTTTAAAATCGACGAGTACTTTTCATTTTAGAATGAATTAAAAAAAAAAAAACCTTCACAGCCAACCTTGTCCATTTTAAATAGACAACTATTTAATAATGAGACATTCAGTGTGATACCAAAGAGAATTGGTTTTGCTCCTACACTAATGCTGGAGGAAGCAATTCGTTTTTATGCTGATTTCAAGGATGCTACAGTCAAGATACAAGCAATGTTGTTTTGGATTTCTCCAGAGTCTGGTAACCACACTGATAATTTGTTAAAGCTCCAGCAGAAACTTATTTCCAAGAAGACATGTGATAAATTGTTTATGAAAGTGGATGTAAGTTTATCACTTGGATATTAAAAATTTTTTTGAATTAAGCAACATGCATGTCTATGTTTCCATGAAATAACTTTTCTTCTGTCTCTTTTTTTTTTGTAACAGTTTAATTCTTTCACAAAAATGATTTTAAACTGGAATGTATTACTATTATACTATTATATATTTTTTAGTGTGAGTCTATTGGAGAATACATTAGAGAGTGCCAAGTTCTTATGGTCCTCAAGTGATTTTTAATCACAAGGAGTATGGCATAAGGAGTCGACACGGTCTTGAGATGGACACTCAGCCATTAGTCAGCACCAGTGAGATGGTGGTGATTTTAGTTATTGTGTATTATTTATTGGACTTATCATATCCATCTTGTTTTGGGCAGTTGCTTGGTTTTTTTCAAGAGATATGTGATTTTCGAAGTAATGTAAAGTTTGTTTGAAATATATATGCATGATCCTAAACTACATGATACTATATATAGAATAATTTATAATGATTACAAACTAATACTAATAAAAGTATTTGCAAAGCATTTGACCTGCCATTATACATTAATTACATTTTATCTTTATAAAGAAAAAAAAATCTTACACGACATTCAAAATGTATGGATATATAAAGAAATATTCACTCTGTTAAATGTTCAATATCAAGCAGAGTAAATATTTCCGTAGGAACCAGCATTTTGGAGTTTCTTAGAATAAAAAACACTTTTTTCCTCATAAGTATAAAACGCAGTTAATGTCCTTTTCCATAGCAAACTGTTTTATAAAAAAATTGTAACTAGTTGTGTTCAAACTAACAATATATATATTATAATAATATATATGTATATATATATATACATATATATATATATATATATATATATATATATATATATATATATATATATATATATATATATATATATATATATATATATATATATATATAATAAAGAGAGAGAGTTTTGTTTTTAGTGAATTGCATGGTCATTATAGAAGAAAAAAAGCATATTTTAAGAATACTGAAATTTCCTTAAACATAACGGATAACATAACGGGTAATTACCCGTTATCTCAGGTTTTCAAACATAACAGATAACATAACGCCAGTTTTCGTGTTTTATAACGGGTAATTACCGTTATGTTCAATGTATAATTCGTATGAAAATAACGTAACGGTAACTCCCGTTATGTTATTTTCATACGAATTATACATTGAACATAACGGTAATTACCCGTTATAAAACACGAAAACTGGCGTTATGTTTTTATAAATTATAACGGGTAATTTTTTTACTGTGAAAAATTTCCTTCTTAGAATTACGGGGATATTATTTTTGCTTCAAAGAATGTGAAGAGGGTCCATTTAAAATGATTACATCTCAGTATTTTTGACTTAAAACAACTGACCATAAATATCAAGTCAGATTGAGCATCACATTCTTCCTTGTTAGATAAAATTCATCACATTCTTCCTTGTTAGATAAAATTCCTGACTATGATAAGTCATTTTGAAATTCATTTAGTTCAGCTTCATGTGAACTGTTTAAGGTTGACTTATCCACACAGTTCTTTGAATCACACAAATTAAATGTAGCAGGTGATCTTGAAAGAGGAGGAGAGCTTATTGGTTTCTCTCGGCCCTCATGGAGGTTGTCAGAAGAAAAAAATTGTGATAAAAAAATTAATTAACTTAATGGAGTACTTAATTGAGTGTTCGAAAAAAGGCATTTTTTTTTGTCTGTGTTGTGGTTATAAATCCCATGTCTTCTAAAGTCTGTCTATATTTTTTTTATTCTTTTACTGCTTTTTTAGTAGCTTTAGCACGGTTTTGAGTACCGGAAGATTTCGTTCGATCCATTTTTTAGAAACACCTTAAATGTTTTGTAATTTATAATAAGTTTATTAACAATGGTTTTTATATCATACTTTCTCATTTAAGCAGATTAGAAGTTTCACTGAAAAACACACTTTTTTAGATAAATATTTGGATAAAAGAACATAAATTAGTTGTATTTTACTTACGGTTTTAGAGTTAGAGTGTTTGGAACAATTCTTGTGTATTTGTTTTCTTTTGTTTAAAAACTATTCTGTTGCCTTAATTTTTATTTTTGAAGAATTGGTTAAAATAATTTTATTTCCAGCGAGCTTGTTCCATTCAATACATTAAAATACGTCTGCAATAGACCGCTATAAACAAAATTTAAGCTGTTTTTTTTCCTAACTTGGCAACCGCAAAAATAGCAATTTAAAACAAAAATTATAATACATTTTAATTTTTTTTAGGTACCTCAAGAAGTCCTCACGGTCTTATCAGAGAGCTCCTTATTTCTAATTGATTTCGCAAAACTTTCACAAATGCGACACTATGGTACTCTATTTTGCTTCAACAATCATATAGTACTTGAAAAAGTAGTGCTTTTATCGTGATATTATCAACTTGTCTTGTAGAAGACAAAAATTGTCTTGAAGCATTTAAAAATTGTTTCGTTCATTTTAGCTTCTTCAACAACTGCGTTGCTCACCAATGGAACGCAATACCTACAGATGTTGTCTGTGCCATCAATTTAAACTGCTTCAAAGCGAAATTTTAAGCTAGCATTATTCAACTACAACTAAATCCTTTATTTTCGTAAAAAGTAATTAACTATAATAATAGAATTTCAAATTAAAACTTTTTTTTTATATGCGTTTTTATTCAGAATATTTAAATTTTAACCCCAAATTGAAAAGCAGGTTTCACATTATCAGCCATTAAAATGTTTTCTATTTATTTAAAAAAAATAATAAACGGGTTATTCAGCATCCCTTCAAGCTCGGCGCCCGGGTCATTTAGCCCCTTTGCCGTCTCTTTCGAAGGCCTTGCACTAACTAGAAAATAATTGTAAAGAATGTTTAAAAAATAAAGACGTCTCAACTGGTGTCTACGTGGTGTCTAAAAATAGGCAGCCTGGTTGTCCTTAAAGCGTCTTATAGATTTTAACATAAATTATACGTCTCATTAACTTCTAAAATATATAGGAAAAAAGACATCTAATGTGTGATTGTCTTTAAGATGTTTTCTTTTTATTTTATGTCTCAAAAGTTTGCATAATAATTATATCTCAACTAGGTTCAACAGAGGTTGAACCCAGTTCAGATATAATTATTATGCAAACTTAATTAAATTATGTGTTCTTTATCAAATAGGGTAGGGTGGGGTAATATGGATTGTTGGGGTAATATGGATATATTCAATAAGTATGCATGGAGTAAATTATCTATAAATAATGCTAAAACCTGAAAATTACCAACAGTTTATACACATAATTAGCTTCTTTTTTTAGCATTAACAATGTTTATATTTGATTTACATGAACAGTTAAAATGTAAAACATTTTGTTTTGAAAAAAATAAAAAAAACATTACGTTTCAAAACTTTTGTCTGCAGACTTCAGTAATATTACTTATCCAAGAATAATGATGAAAATTTATTAGTTGGACCATCATGTAATAACATGAAAAAGTTAATTTATAAGTTCTCTTACCCATATTGACAAATAAACAAAAATCTATTATGGGGTAAAATGGATATTCAGGTAAAATAATAGTGGGGTAAAATGGATATATATAAAACCCTATTAACATTATAGAATTTTGTTACAAAATCATAAGCTGCATGACATTTATTTATATACTTAAGCTCACTTTTGCTTTCAAATATAGTATTATACATTTTTCAGTATTATATAATAGTTTTATCTAATGTTACAGAACTATTTTTATTAAGATCATAGTTCAAATTTATTTTCTTTGAATGGCAAGGGTAAAACTTTAACTCCCATTTAAATATTTCATATTTTATTTTTGTATTCCTCATTTTATTTTATTACCGTATTTGGACTGAAATAAACTATCATGCCTAAAATAAAATATCAGTGCAAGGCTATTGGTACATACAATCACAGCAAATTAATGACTATCATACAGCTTGTTAAGGAAGAGGAGTCAGTATACAATGTATCAAAGTCTTCTGGTCAAAAAGGGCAGAGTTTTAACAGCTCAAGATGTTGACGCAAGGTTGCAAGAAAAAGAGAAGAACAAAACTAAAAAAAAGACTGTATCAGTCAGAAAAAGAAAACTGCTATTCATAACTAATATAGTTTGACCTTTTAAATTCATGAAAAACAATAAGTGTGATATATGTGTCCAATATATTATGAGTATCCGTGGGGTAATATGGATATATGAAAGATGTTATTAAAAAAGGATTAGTATGTTAGTTATTGAAAATATATTCATTTTCTACTCATTGTGATTTTATTTTATACACCCTGAATGTAAAGAAAAATAACAAAAATTTTCAATGGTAGTAATTAACTAAAAAAAAAAATTAAATCAAAAAATATATATATATATAAAATTCTATCCATATTACCCCACCCCACCCAATATTACTAATAAAGAACACCTAATTTAATTAAAAATAAGATTATTAAAATTTGTTTAATTTACTAGTTTAATTTTGTTCAGTTATGTAGAAAAAATTAAATGAATTCTCAAGAAGATACTAAAGGCTACATTTGTATAACTTATTTCTTCTAAAAATAGTAAATAAAAGTTCAATTCATAATTTTAAAAGTTAAAAAATTTTTTAAAATACAATCCTTCCTCTCCTTTGTTGCAAACAAAACCAATTTTTTTTTTTTATCACTTGAAGTCTTAAACTATATTATATTTAGATTTGGAGAAAATAAATAATAATAATACTAATAGTAAAAAATAATGTAATTTATAAATATTTTACTGAAATTGTACTTTTTAGTGTTTGCTTGATTTTTTTTTTAAATGTAAAACGACATCAACAAACATCAACGGGTATATAAAAAAATGCATATAAATAAAAAACAAGTAATATATATATATATATATATATATATATATATATATATATATATATATATATATATATATACATATAATGTATTATCAATAAAAAATTACAAAACAAAGAAATAATATTCTGTTTTTTTGTGTAACAGTAGAAACATTCTGTGTTTGGTTGAACGAGAATGTGCATCATTTCGCCATCTTTTTCATTGTGTATTAGTTTATAACTATCGCCATTTTCATTTTAAAGCTCTAAAAAATTCACGAAATATCGATAATAAATAGCTTTAATAGTTTTTAACATATATGTTTCCAATAAATACATATAAATATTGATTAATATCATTTAGTAATTTTAAAACTACTGTTAATTCAAATCTAATATTGAATAATAAAATAAATAGTAAGATATTCCCGACTATGACAACTTTTTTTCATTTTTGTATTTACAATTATTAAATATATCAAAACGTAAAAGGTTGGAAAAACTTTTTTATTTTTTAATTTTTAAGCTTTGTTAAAATAAACTTTATAAATAATTAGTGGCACTATGTAAGTAAAATAGTATTAAAAAAAGTTCCCCATATTAAGTCACATCTTTGCACCAGAGTTGATCAGATCTTGACAACGTTTTAAAGAAATTTTTTTCCTAGCATTCTTAGCAGCGTTCCGTCATTCTTGCTGACTTTTTAGTTTTTCTTAAGAAACTGCTTCTTTTTCATTGGCCCAAAGCTTGTCAATGGATTGAGACCGGGTGATTACATAGGCCGATCCATAACCTCAGTCTCTTCCTCCACAAACCAATTTTTCACCTTACGACTGTTATGTTTTGGGTCATTGTTTTGCATGAATAGTGTTATATATTCTTCTGCATACATTGACTTTTGTAAAATTGTCAGATAAATATGTTACTTCATATTTCCATCAATCTTATATATTGGCTCCACGTCATAACCCCATATATTAATCATGTCTAACAGTTTTTACAGTATAGTGCGGTTTTTAGGAAGAGTTTGTAGAGGGCCTTCGTACTTCAAATCTTCATCCAGGGCTAGTATAACTAACTGTTCTGTAAGCCGCTTCATGCTAACAAGAAGGGTTTGTCGTAGTTTTTGGTAAATGTTCCTTATTTCAAAGGATAACTTAAAAGCAGCCAAGTCATTTGAAGTTGAATAGTTTGTCATATAGGCTTCTAAAAACAGGGTCCATAGCATATATAAACAAGTAATGGTGCTGTCTTTACCAACTTCTTCTCACTTTCATTTATTTATGGGCTACTTTCTCAGTCATCCTAAGGGTCAGCAGATATTGCATTTGTCATAAACCTTATAAACATTGTACAGGGATAATTCAATCTGAAGCTTCTTCCAATCAAACCTGACGGTCTCCTCCAACTTGTCCACCTTTCTTGACGCTTGGCCAGGCTTTCTGCAATCTTATATATAGTGCGCTCCTGTGCAATAGTTGTTTTCTCTCCAATGATAGCTTCCATAAAATAAGAAATGTGTAACTTCTTCATGTGTCTCTTGCAGATAAACCAGAGAAATGGGATATTGAGAATAATTGTGAGAATGGTAATGGCGCCAACAAATATTCCAGTGTTGGAAGCAGTGGTTTCACAACATATAGTAAATAACTTATCAACAATTTTGTAATACTCTAGAAGATTTAAAATTACACCTGCCTCATCAACTCCTTTAGTGCTTTCAGCTTGAACTACTCCAAGGAGGATATCATTTGTGTTATCAATACCTGGTGAAGTAACACTAACAGAAACTCTTTTAACAGTAACAGTAATATTCGAATTCTCCTCAACTTCTTTGATCTTTTTGTTGTCGAAGTGCTGGACAAGTCTTTTTCATTTAAAGTTTTCATTATATCTTGTCTTATGTGTGTCTCCTAATAATCAAAATAGCTTTATCACTTACGTAGTTAAATTTTTATTTATCCTAGCTTTTTTTATACTAATAATTCATACCTAGATCTTCAATCTTCTTGAATGTCTTTTGATAAACAGAGCTTTCGAAATTGAGAATATTTTCAAGATTTACGCTTAATT
Source organism: Hydra vulgaris (assembly GCF_038396675.1). NCBI lineage: Eukaryota > Metazoa > Cnidaria > Hydrozoa > Anthoathecata > Hydridae > Hydra > Hydra vulgaris. Next base: position 54,105,395 of record NC_088932.1, on the reverse strand, counting down.
TATTGCATATTGCTGCAATAATTGTGGTTTGAGGTCGGATTCCAACCCTATACTTCAGACGCATAATTCATCAGATCATCAGGACTAATATTTATCATTATCTAAATAATAATGATATTTCTACTATAATTAAACTTTAATTTAGTTTACTCAAAATAAGTTAAACTAACTTTTTATTTTATAACCATTGCTCGTCTACCTTGACTTTTACTGTAGAGTCAGAGTATCGAACTAATTCATCGACAGAATCTTCATCTGTGAAAAATAAAGCTTCTGAGTCTGATGCATGAGCAATCAGCATCAGATTCTAAAGAAACCTCACTTAGAGCCAGGTTCTTTTTTTTTGTTCTTTCTTCACTTCTAAATTTTTTATGTTATTTATTTTCCGCAACAAAACCTGTCTGTTTTTAACAGATATTTTAAATTCTTTGTCTACCTCTGTTGTATATACATCTTCCTAACCTCTTTCTGGTCTAAAAAAAACTGAATATCCTCTCTAACGAAAAGTATATTGTAGTGCCTAACTCTAAATTACACATGTTTTGCGTAAAATGAAAAGAAATCTATTAATGCCGTAATTATTGTGCATATTACACCACGATTTTTTTTGCGTTAAAAATTCCTAAAGCTTTTTTTGAAGAAATACGAAATTTGGTCCAAAACGTCCGCAATTTTTTAATTTTTTTGAAAAGTTGCAAAAATTTACCATCTTTAGCATTGAATTAGGGCTTTAAATATAAGTTTATGTATTTTTTTAAAAAATTTATATTAAAGTGTAAATACATTTCATGCGTTTTTTTATAAAATCTGTTCTTTAAAAGTTATATAGATACTGAAATTTAATTTATTTAAAAAACTAGTACAAAGTCCAGCCACAAGTTTGATAGTAGGTTATTTTATCGGTTAAAAGATGGTTCAGAAACCATTTTGAATTTTTATTTAAAGAAAATTTATTTACGTGGCGCGTAAAAATAAAATAAACTATTTTCGTTACTTCCGTATCCGAAAATCTTGTTAACCATATCAAGTGGGAAAAGATCAATCAAAAAAAATTGCCGTGTTAATGCATGAAAATCATTAAATAAACAGTTTTTTTTTTTTTTTTGCGCAAAACAAAAATATATATGTATTAGAAGTTTACTCATGTTTGTAAGCCTAATAACATAATCATACCAGAACCTGTTTCAAAAATAAACTTGCTCATAAAAACATGCATGTAAACTAATAATAATTCAATTTAGACATAATCAATAAAATAAATAATTAAAAAAAAAAGGCGAAAAAAAATTTCCTAACTAACTAATCCCAAATCAACGTAATTTTTTTCAAAAAATTCAATTTTGCCAAGTTTTACAGATAGAGCTTTTTGACAACTGATTTTTTATCCCGTTGATTTTTAACCTCAAGGGGCTCCAGAGGATGGGAAAATCTTAAGAGATATCCTGGGTAAGAAAAAAATGGTTGTTTCTTGGACACCCTATTGTACATTCACAGATTGTGCAATAAAAATATTTGTTAGTACTTAGTGTCTTCCTATGCAAGCACTTTTCCGACTGTTTTTCAGCGCTGAGTTCCACCAAAATTGGTTTAGTTTTACAAATAATCAAGTAAGCTTAGTCCAGGTTTATAAGTATTTGTACCCGTGAATTAATTGTAGCGTAGCCGTATGTACATTTATGTATATTTCTCTTCTTAGCAAAAAGTTACCATTTTATTTCGCTTCATTAATACAACCTACAAACTATATTCATAGGTTGTACATCCAAAAATTTTGCATTATTATTAGATATTGCAGTCATTATTCATAGTATAAAAATCTCCTCGTTGCCAAGTTTAATCATATGAAACACTTCTATTGTTAATAATTAACAATAACAGTGTTTAAACTGTATAAGACTTTAGTATCAGCATTACACATATTTTGTCAGGCTACTTTTTTTCACGGTGTTTGTGATTGTCTTAAGGCGATCTATACTGAAGGGCTATTCATCGCGCAAGCCTAAGCCGCGGGTGGGGGCCTATTATTTTTACGGATTGTTAGCAACTCTTCTATAAAATTATATTTTGGAGTCAAAAAATGCATCTTAATGAGTTTAATTAGTTTATTTAGAAATATTCATATTAAAATATAATAAAAAGTTAAAATTTAAATTAAAAAAAAAAAGAAAAAAAAAGAAAATATTTGCATATATTTTAACAACAACGGACACAAATCATTTGTTTCTAAACAAATTTATGATAACTTTAAAACTTTTAATACAGGTTCTTTATTAGATCTTGGTGTAATTTATGCAAAAAAATTGTTTAAAAATTTATCAGCAAGTGTGTTGCAATGTTTTTGATTAATTTTAAAATAGTAAAATTCAGAAACCAGCAAAAAGATGTCACTTAAGGACTTACGACAAACTTTATCTTTTACCGAATGGAATAAGACAAAGCAAAATAATACCCATTGGCAAACATTGTCTGGTGGAATTTTAAGACCACCACGATCTATAGACTTAAGGTATTCACCAAACTTTTCATAATAGAGTAATGTTTAATTAAACAAAATGTGACCAGAACTAAAATCAAATAAATCTATGTCAATATTTAAGGATAACAACAGTAATGTGTGATTTATAAGTAATTTTTCTACAATTTGTTGAACATTTATAAAGTAGGCACCCCCAGAAACTTGTCTTAATTTCCCAAATTCTATTTTTAAGTGGTCACTTGCAACCATAATAAGAAGAACATAATCATGACTTATTGCTAATAAATATTTACATAGCTAGAAAATGCCATAGCAAGTATGGTGAGTTGATTTTGTATAAGCATTTAAAGTGATCCCTTTTGGCTGTTTTTTGAATACCATTATCACTGTACACTAGTTCCCCACTTTTTTCTGTGAGCCATAGATTCCTAATGTTTTTCAAAAGATAAACAAAGCAAACAGTAAATACATCCCATCTTCTGTTTTTCAAGGTTTTTCTGGAACAGTATGGTATAATTTAAAAAATGCTTGGTTTACAGGATTACCATCAGAAATAACAACTTTTACATCGCCAGATGATGATTTTATAAGCTTTATGCTGGAGTTTATTTGTTCAAACAGAAAATTTGAACTAAAATTTGAAATTAGAATCACCTTATACAGAAATTTAGGACCACCTTTGAGACATACTATCATAATACCCAACATAGTTTTAGCCAATAATGACGGATCATCTAAAGATTTACCAAACAATGTTCCACCATGGTAGAGCATCATTTTTTTGACACACTTTATCATAAATAATTATACAAATTTTTTGTTTTTCTTCAATGTTTTTGAAAACTGAGTCTAAGAAACTAGCATCATCAGTTTTTCAAACTTTTGATGTTATGTATGTCAAAGTACTAACTGATGGCAATTGAAAATTGTTTTAGTTTATTGTATAAAGCACGAAATGTTGAAAAATATTCAAAACTACGTATAATTGTATCTGATTCATATATATATTTTTTAATAAGCTTTGCAGACATAACTAATATTTGCTGAATGCTTTTCTTATGATCTATTTCCATGACATTTAAAAAATGTAGTACTTCCTCATACTTTGAACAAGAATCAACAATATTTATATAATTTTTACACAAATTTTTTATAAAACATTTTATTCCACAATAAAATGTTTCGAAATGTAAATTCTCAAAAATTTTACCAAGAAATAAAGGAACACCATCATAATACGTAATAGATTGAACAATTGTTTTTTCAATCATATATATTATTACTGAAACTGAAAAAACTCTGAGATTATTTAATAAATTATTTTTTAAAATCAATATATGTTGCTGTATCAGCCAATAAAAAAGTGCTAAGTTCATCAGTTCTAACATTTCAAACAACGCTTAAAGATTTCCATGATGTGTGATGACGTGGTAATGGAGTAGGTATTTGACTTGAAGGTATTCCTGGCCATACAGATGGTGGTATTTTTGGTCTTTGTTTTCCTTAAACAGTAACTTTTTTGAAAACTGTTGGCCAATGTAATTGGCAAATAACAGTTTCATTTGAAACTAAAAGATTAGAATTTGAAACACTTTTTATCCAAATATTTCTTTGATCTTTATCTATAGCAAAAAGATAAATTGGTATTTTTTCAAAGCTTTTATTGTTTTATTTACTTTGATAATTAGATTTGCAGTCATATACACAACATTTTTTGGCATCTATAAAGTACAATTATTTAAAAGAATCTTATTTAGAAGAACTCTTAACATTGTATATTATATAAAACGTTAGGAATTATATATAACAATGTTAGGAGTTATATAATATACAACTCCTAACATTATTATAAATAATATATAATATATATATAATATATATATATATTTTATATAACTCCTAACACTCTAAGGCGTTAACAAGTAAAAATAAGTGTTTTAAAATTATTTACAAACATTTATAATTTAAAAAACATTAATACAAAGTTGCTGAAAATATATAAAAATAAACAAGATTAATTTGAAAAAGTTAAAAATTCTCTGGCCAGTTTTTCAATGTAATCTTTTCATCTTCACAATTTTTAGAATATTAAAAAAGCCCTCAGTCACGGCTTATGGTTGCGCAATGAATAGGCCTTCACTATAGAGCGCCATGGATTGTCTAAATAAGTTTTTTAAAACTGTTTCTGGTTATTAACTGGCTTAAAAAAAACATGCCTAAAATTAAAAAGTGGGACAAATGAAATGCCACAAACAATATTTTAAGTATTATAAAATGTTAGAAAATAGAAAGTGTGTTTTTTTTTCAAAAAAATGTATTCTTGAAAAACGTCTTATCATCTCGTCAAATACTATTTTGCAGAAGTTCTCAAACAAACAAAAAATATATTTTCTCACAATATATATGTATGTGGGTATATATACATATATATATATATATATATATATATATATATATATATATATATATATATATATATATACCCACATACATACATATTAGGATGATAAATTTTTTTAAATCTTGTATGGCCATGGTGCCACACAATGAGTTTTAGACTGAAAATAAAAAATATCTTAATTATAGTTAAAAAAATTAAAAACTTCCCCCGTAAAGCAAAAAAAACTTTTCAATATAAAGTTATGTATTTCTAGATGCTTAAAAAACTAGCAACAGTATAACTTTTAAATTTTATTACCGAAATTTTTTTGATTGATTGTTATTTCAGTTTTTGCTTAAACCATAATTTCTTGCACTATTTTTACTGCATTTTCTGCACAAATATTGGATCTTGCATTGTCTTAAACAGTTTCTTGATTAAACCATCTTAAAAAAGATTTTATTGCTATTGCATACTGTTTAACTGCAGCTAATAAAACTTCATATTTTGTTTCATTACAATAGTGATTGGAAAACCAGATATTCATCCATTCACTAGTGATAAAATTGCATGCTGGTTGCTGTAGCTGCCGATGCTCTGGCAAGAAATAAATGCCATTAATGTTATAATTCCTCTTGAATTCCATCCAGCATTACTAATATTTAGAAGAACCTTAAAATCAATTTTGGAAAAATCTTTTTTTTCCAAATAATATCTGTAATGATGCCCTAGCTCAACCAAAAACGTTATGTCATTCTGCAATACCACTTCTGGTATGCTGATAATTGACGTTGACAGTTTGAAATTTTTAACCAAGACATCATACTTTTGTATCAGTTCAAAAAAAATAGTTTATATTTGGGGACAATATTTTGCCCTAAAAAATTTCATCCATGACATGCTTCAATAACTAATCTAACACATAATGCTGTCAACCAATATATTGTGGAACTTCCAAATTCCTGGCTACTACTACATTTACCAAATACCAAATACAAAAAACCAAATACCAAATACCAAATACTAAAAACGAAATCTTTTGAAAAAACACAGTAAATATTCACATAACTTAAAATTTAGTACTATAAAGTATTAGTAAAGCAATTTTTGTAAATATTAAAAGTACAAATACCATATTTACCTGGTTATCTACCTAAGGACGTCTGGTCACATAACATTTGCTAATAGTTTATAATAAATACGTCTAATGGAAATTTATTTAAAATACTACTTTTTAGCTACGAAACTACTATAAACAAGGTCAGAACTTTTTGTTTAGTTCCAAACTAATAATCCTTTTTATATTAGCTAAATTGCTGTGTTAATCTGAGAGATTAGCATTGAATTAGTAAGTAATTTTTTGTATATTTGTATTATTATATATGCCAAATAATAATTGATGTTAATATTGGTTTTGAGGTCCTCATTCATGATTCAAATGTTCTGTAAACATGATCAAAGGTTCATGGGTTAATTTGGTTTTATTTTTATATTATCATCAATTACTATTATATAACAAAAATTTGTGCAAGATAGAACGATTTGAAAAGTTATAAATTATTCAAACAATGTTTAACTTTTTGTATCAAAATTAATAAAAAAGTTCTTTATTTATAGTATGAAATATTTAGTTTAAATCCGTTTTATCGGATAGGACGGGGCTAGTTGTGCATAGAGGCAAGTTGGGCCAGCTATACATTTTAAAAACTAGATTGCATAAGAATACACCTAGTGTATAAAAGACAGTGGAGTATTAACACAAAGCGCAACTAAAGATTGTTGGACGGCAGTCAAGAGAAATGCACGAGCGCGTTTTTTATTTTGGAACAAAATGCAAAAATAAATTTCACTTTGACTCTTTGATGCTTACAAAATTTTTGTAAGCTTAACTTAACTTAGCCTACACTTAAGTGTTGATACATTATCTTTTTACTGTTTTTTTGGTTATAATTATTTATTTTTAAGTCTTGCAGTTCTCTTTATAACCTAAATCATGCATAAGGGTTACAGTATTATTGAAGATTTATTGAAGATATTTTTTTGCATTCGTAGAGAATAAGTGTAAATAGACGCACTGTTTAAAAGATCTATTAGATTTAGCAAAAATTGTTTGACTATCCTACCCTATCACTCATTTGAAATCACTAAGTTTTTAAAAACTTAGAAAATTAAGTAACAAAAGTTTTTGGTTTAGAACTTTAGTTTTGAACTTTTACGTATCGTTTGTAAAAATTATTGTCTTCAACTGCTTATCAACTTTTTCAAGCCTTTCTGTAGCAATTAAAAATAAATGTCGAACTTCTTATAAACCGAGTTAGCAATAGCACCATAAACTTGAATTGTTTATAATATATAGTAGTTCATTATCATAATTACCAATAAGGTAAAGATTAGAAAAAATTGAAAAAATCATTGCATGCGTTTATAAAGTCAACATTATATCAGACGTGTAATGCTAAAATCCCTGTTACATTCAATGCAACTAAACCCTTCAATTATCTATTTTTGTTGATGGTGAAGATAAACAAATAAAACCTAATTTTTTTTACTAAGTGTTATTAAGAACAGAGTGTTATTACGTAACAAAAAAAAAATCATTATATTTTAAACAACTGTTTTTAAAACAAACCTTCTTTTGAACAAAACCCACAAGTTTTCCTGCATTTAATTTTAGCCCATTCGGCCGATAATTCACAGCGCCCTATTGCTTTTTCTTCAACACAGTTGGGATCAACGTCTTCACATTTACAATCTGTACAGTCAACGTAATTTGTATTTCTTCCAGGGCAACTGTTTGCTTCACCATCTTTGGACGAATTTATGCAATACCGTTCCACTCGATATCGGCAATCGGCCTAAAAATAAAACCATAAATACTGTTAATACTTACCACATTTTTGACGTAGTTTTAACTTGTTTAGTTTATACAAAGTAGAGCAAAAAAATTTACAAAAAGTGCACGCAAAGTGTTTTTTTTTTCGTATTGTTGTATGCCGTAAGTTGTATTAAAGCAGATAAAAAAACCCAAGTTCTACACATTTAGTTCTTAATTTTTATAAAACAAGGTTTTTTGTTTTTAATAGATTCACGACATGCATTTTTTTTTAAGAAAATATATCAGAGGATACTAAAAAGTACTAAGAGGATACTAAACTCTTAGATGATTAGTAAGCTGATTATTTAGCTTAATTAGATTTTATTTACAATCTAGAATTTGTAAAACAATAAACTAAGTTATTGACATTGTAAGTATTTTTATTATTATTATTATTTTGAATTGATATCATATAACAAAATGAGGGGCAAATTCGTCGTGTGAGAAAAGATAATACTGAAATTAAATTATGCATTTAAATATGCATAAAATAAATTATGTATTTGAATATAAAAGTTTATATGTTAGCAAGTTTTTAAACAACGGGACGCGCTTTGAAAGGAAAGCAAAAGGTGTTCAAACCAGATATGGTTCTTGTCTAAATACTAAGCTTAGAATGAAAATATTTATATACTTATTAATACTTATTTGCTAAGCAATTTTTTTTATCATTTTCGACAAAATATGGCATGAAATACTTACAAATAGAGAATAAGCTGTAAATACTTTTACATTCTTTGATTTTCATTGTCTAAGAAATACTATAAAAGAGTTTGAACGCAAAAGAACAGAGAAGTTAAACAACAATTTAATAAATAATTTATCTTTTTAAAATGTTAAAATATATGCGATTATTAGTTCTACTCATTTAATACGTCGCACAGATAATGCAAAGTTTATAAAAGTAAAATCGATCGAAGAAAAGTTTTATTTTACTTCGATTGATATCAAGTACATCAAATAGTTTTAAACTAAAAAAAAGGGAAAAAATTAGTTTTTATTGTTTCAACATGTTTTTTGTGCGCATGCGCGGTTTTTTGTTCCTAATTGATAATATGATTATTTCTGGAAAACGTTTTAACCTTAACCTGTTTTAGATATTAGATAATTGATTAACAGTAGTTTTATTTTGATAGCATTACATAGAATTCTATTATTTTAGGTTAAAGGGCTCATTCTACCATTACCACAAAAAATGGGGTTATATGTCACGGTTTTTTTTCTTCTAGGTAAGTTACTTTTACCACGAGCAAGTAGTTTCAACTATTGTCAAAACCTTATTTTTAAAAAATTGCTGTATTTTTAAACTAGATTAGTTGTGGCGATGAAATCATAAGGGATGTATTTAATCAATACATCCATCATGACTTAATGATAAAAAAACCAATTAAAGTTAACTTATTAAAAGCAACTTATTAAAATTAAAAGTAAACGCTAAAGTAACTTATTAAAAACAATCAGTTTAATACGTAATTAATATATTAACAAAGATGGAACTCTAATTAATAAAATTTCTTAGTTTTACTACAAATTCATTTTGTAAAAGTAAAACCGAATGATATCGCCCCACAAGTAAATTGACCCATTATGTTCATATTGAGTTTACAGTTAAGTGCTTTGATATGATTTTTTTCTTACTTTATTTTTACGAGCAACGTAAATTAAATGGCACTTTTCCTTATAAGTTTATTATCTTGTCACTGGAATCAGGAATAATTTTTTAGGAAATTTTTTTATTAACTTATTGAGATTATAACGTAAACTAAATACAAAGAATGTCGTATTACTTGACAAACATAAAAAATTTTGACATTAGCTCTATGAATATAAAAAACAGTTAAATATACCAAACAATGTGAAACTTTGACCCATTCTGTCCAATTATCATTTTCTGTTTGCGAGCATTCAGAAGAAGTACCACATGTTAATGCGCAGTTCTTTCTAAACGTAGGGTTATCGTTGCAATCAGAAACGCTTTCTTTACAAAAGCTCCAGTTGTCTTTTACATCGTTGCATGCTTTTGAAATTTCAAAAGTAATACTGGAATGAAGCGTCTGATGGTTTTTATTTGAAATTAACTCGTGTATTTGAGGAAATCCATCTAAATAAATTTACTGAGATTGAACATTTAATTCTCAAATTAATGCTAAGTAATTTAAAAAATCTTATTCCCCATCTCTGAACTTATTCAATTTTTTAGATATAGTCGTTTTGCTAAAAATTCAAAAACACAACCATTTACAAGTAAATAAGTTAAAATATAAAATTATATGTATTGTATAAAATTGCATTTCAAAGTAAGCATATATTATCAGAGCTAAATTTGTTTCTATCCTATTTATATGTAACCATGTTATATATTCTGTAAGAACGTCACATTAAATATTTAAAAAATTAAATGAAAACATTTTTAATTTTTTAAATATATATTTCTTGGGACCCTATTTGGACCCAAAGTGGTTAAACTAGTCAAAAACGCTGTGAACTATAAAAATTAAAAGAAATTCTTGGAGAAATTTTTTTCCAAAAGAAACATAAAAAAAAATAAATTGTTTTTCAGACTTGCATGATGTTAATACTATAAGATTTAACACTATTATGTCACTATTATCACTATTAACAAAATTATCTCACTATTAACACTATTATCTCACTACAGTTATGTCAACTAAAGCAAAATGCAATTGGCCTTTTAATACTGGCTACTTGAGAAATATTGTTTTCTCTAAAGTTTAAACTCTTTTTTAAGTTTATTGAAAGTTTATAAAAAGTGACAAAGTCCATGTTTTTTTATTTAAATTGTCAGTCCTCTAAAGTTTTAATAATTTTTTAGATATATTTAAAGATTAAATGAATTTATAGATTTTATTTCAATTATACCTTTGACTGGCTTTTTAATGTAATCTTTATAACTTGTTTCCACTTTTTGAGCTGGGGTGTATCTTGCAACAATCCAAATATTGCCATGTGCTGTTACAATTCCAACACCAACATTTTTAGCAGTCTTCCACAACAGCTGAAGCATATGACCAGCTTTTGGGTCAAACTTAACATCATCAAAATTGTAAAGTGAACTTAGTCTTTCTCTAATCAAATAAAAAATAAATAAAAATCTAGATCTAATAAGTAAATAAATATTTAAGTTAGCAAGCAACCCTTCTTTAGTTTGGAGTTAACAGAAAATAAAGAAAAGATTTAAAGCAATTGCAAGAAAGCAATCGACTAAAGACTCATATAAATGTAATATTTATTGTCAGGAAATCATGAAGATGGGAGAAAGTTTCAATGAATATTATTCAATAATAATAATATATCCAATGATATTCCAAGTAAAAAACTTGAAGAATAAAAATATTTTAAGAAATTACAGTTAAAATAAGAAGATGCAAGTTAAGTAAATGAGTTCTGCTTAATGGAATAAGTCATCACTTGCATAAGCAGTGACCATGGTTGTATGAAAAAGTGATAATGGTCGTATGAAGAAGTGACCATGGTCATAGGAAGCACTGACCATGGTCGTATGAAGAAGTGATCACCGTCGTTTGAAAAAGTGACCATGATTGTATTTGTAGAAAAGAAAAATAAACAATTATAACAATGATAACTACAATATAACAAAAAACTCAAGCTTAGCTGATAAATCGACAGCAATAGCGCTTCCACTTATTTATAACAGTTAACAAATCAGCAGTAGAGCAAGAAGATTAAAATTTGTATTAATTGTTAAAGGGTTGTTAAATTTATAAGTATTAGAAGTTTGTTAACTAAAGATTTTAAGATTTAGATTTTTAATTTGATTTTTAAATAATAGTAAGAAGACTGATTTTATTTATTTTGTCAATAAAAAAGAAGCTGTGTTATATAAATAAAATCAACATGATCGGGGTAAAAGAAGACAATACTTGATATAATGACTTGAAAATCTTGTAGGGTACTTTTGAATAATTTTATTGAATAGTGTACTAAATATTTTAGGGGAATACTTTATTTTGAACTTTTTTCACAAAAGTAAATTTGTACTCAAAAATACTGATCAGGCAATAACTAAAGAGGTTGAAGCAATGCCCAGAGTTTTTAAAAGTTGATACCACAGATTTCAGCAGTTTTGAAAACAAGATTTTAGCAGTAATGATAAAAATGATTCAATTTATTAAAAAGTTTAGAGATTAATTAAACGATTTCTAGAAAAAATTTTGACAGTGGTGGTGAGTAAGTAAGACGGTGACAATAAGTAAGTAAGACAGTGACAGGAATGTTATCAAGACAAGCTGTCGAAGACTTTAGGCGAGAAATAACTTTAGCAACAGAAGAAGGAGTAATTTTTGTGACTAAACAAGTTTAATTTTTAGCATATTTTTTTAAATTTAGGTGCCTAATTTATTTAGGTGCCTCAAGAAGTCCTTAAGGTCTTATCAGAGCAGCGCGGATGAGCATTTAATAAGGAAGTTCACGTCTCCTTCTTAACCAATGTCGCAAAACTTGCCCAGAGGTGGGATTTGAACCACGGATCCTTTGTTTCTGAGGTAAGCGCGCTACCACTGTACCGCGGCTGCACATAAAAAAAATATTTTAAAAACATACTTGTACCATTCATGAACTGCATCAATGCACCGTAAAGAAGTGTCACCACTCATACGAAAGATGTTTTCGCCGTAGTTATTCATATCAGAGTGACGTAAATCATTTTTTATTGCTAAATGAGTGGCCCACTTTGTAGCTCCGTAAGCAAGTTCGTCATCCCATTTCAATTCGTTTGTATCGTGCCAAACTTTTCTAATATGATTGTGTGCAAAAAGACATTTTTCTGGTTCCCGAACAGATTGAACATTAATAAATTCTCCTTTTACAATCACAATTAAACATATAATTATTGTGAATAAATAAACTTTTGTATTTCTATTCCACCATTTTATATTTTGTATCCACCAAACCATGTTTATACTTTAACTAACCGTTTTAACTTTTATATTCTAAACAAGAAAAACAGATCAAAGTTGGTAATAATGCTTTATATATATATATATATATATATATATATATATATATATATATATGTATATATATATATATATATATATATATATATATATATATATATATATATATATATATATATATATATATATATATATAAATATATATATATATATATATATATATATGTATGCATATGTATGTATATATATATATTGCAATATTTATATTTATTTTTGCAGATTATCATAACTTAATCTTTCCTCTTAAAGAATGCAAATGAATAGTTCATTTAAAAAATATCTTTATACCAAAAATTGCGTTATTTTAAACACACCAAATTTTCTCATCTTAGGACAACAATTTCGTAAGATGAGCTTTTTTTAATGGAACTCAAAAAAACTCAAAATAAAAAATTAAATGATCACAAAAAAAAAAAAATTAAACTAAATTGTATCTTTAAGACTATACTTAAGTAAAAAGTAATTATTTCAACCATAAAAAAAAAACACAATAATAAATCTTTCCTATCTCTAAAAAAGTTTACGATACTACTTTTTGAAAAAACTCTCGCACTTGAAATACGAATATATAGCTCCGTGGAGAATAACTTTAAAAAAACGCGCTTTTCTTAATAAAAAGCCACATCTCATCGTGAGCGTCTAAAAACGTATCATCTTAAGCAACTTCATCTAGTACTATCATAATTTAAATAGCATGACAACAGCTTATGTTTTATCTCATATAACCCATGGAATTAGCAGTAGATAAGCATATAATATTGAGGATCTAATAAATTTTTTATGATATTGTTTCGTTCTGAATTAATTACAATATATTGAATAATAAAAAATTATAACGGGGATGGTAAATTTTTTTAACAATAGAACAATTAAAGAATATTAGCTATACAACTAAGAAATTAAAAAAAATAACACCAAAAAATCAGTAATCTACCCGTAAAAGAGGTTATACGATCTCAGGAACCTGCTCATCTTACGCAACCTTTCCCTATATATATATATATATATATATATATATATATATATATATATATATATATATATATATATATATATATATATATATATATATAAATTTCACAAACTTTTTAATCGAAACAACTTAAAGGTTAGTTATAGCTGCCTTCCAAACATCAAGAGTATTATTACTTCTCATAATAAAAAGATATTATTTAAATCTCATGAAAATGCCAATCAATTATGCAATTGTCGACAAACCACCTTATGCCCACACAACGGAAAATGCCTTACAAAAAATCTTATTTATATTTGTAACGTAAAAACTCACCAAGAAGAAGAAGGATATTATTACATTGGGCTTACTGAGAAAACCTTCAAAGACAGATGGTATAAACATAAAAACTCTTTTGTTTATGAAAGTAAGGCCAACTCCACTGAACTTTCAAAATTTGTGTGGGAATGCAAAAATAATACTTTCGAACCCAATATTTAAATGGAATATTCTCAATCAAGCGGAGCCATTCAAACCTGGTGGTAAATTTTGCAATTTATGCTTGACAGAAAAATACCACATTATCACATCACCATTAAATTTGCTTAACAAACGAACCGAACTTGCGTCAAAATGCCGCCATGAAAATAAATTTCTAATTAAAAACTTTAATGTCATCAAAGCGGACACTCCATAGCATTTTTTGTATATAATTTTTGTCGTTATTTTTTGTTATTGTTACATCTGATGATCGCTATTGCGTGAAACTTTAAGTAATGTAATTGAAATATATATTAATAATTATTTAGTTTTCACAATATATATATATATATATATATATATATATATATATATATATATATATATATATATATATATATATACATATTCATATATATATATACACATTCATATATATATATATATATATATATATATATATATATATATATATATATATATATATATATATATATATATATATATATATATATATATATATATATATATATATATATGTATATATATATATATATATATATATATATATATATATATATATATATATATATATATATATATATATATATATATATATATAGACAGTACTCAACTTCTTGCCATGTTCGCTGTACCATAGATTCATCAATTGTGGCAATGGCATCAGTAACTCTTTGCTTTAGGTCAGTAATGTCCCTTATTTGTGTTCGATACACAATATCTTTAACATAGCCCCATAGAAAGAAGTCCAGGGGAGTGATATCTGGTGAACGGTAGCTGTAACTGTGGGTAGCGGTACAGATGGCCTTTGTGAGAGAACGAGAAAAAGATTGTCTTACACAATTGATTTTTTTATTAAATGTTTTTGGTCGCCTACTCTTTTCTTTACCTATCTCTGTCTCCATAAACTTTTAGTGTCATGCACGAATCGATGGACGTGATAGTGGATCTCTTCCATACTTAGTTTTGTATTTTGGCTGAGTCTGCCTATCCAACTGTGTTTCAATAAACCATGAGACACATTACATGTTCTCTTGAGGGGTAGCGATTTTGTATGGGTTCATTCAACATCACCTATTTCACAAACAGGATCCCTGAAACAAAGAAGTGCAGTGTGATGAAAAACTTTATTAAACACTGAATACAATAGAACAAATCTAAATAAATTGCATTCTTTATTCGATTTGAATCTAACCAATGCAATTGATTAGATTCAAATCTAATCAATTGCATTGGTTATAAGTATTTGAAACGGTAAAGAGACTTTGTGGACGCCCTATATATATATATATATATATATATATATATATATATATATATATATATATATATATATATATATATATATATAAATATATGTATATATATATATATTTATATATACCTGATTATATATACATGATTATATATACATGATTATATATATATATATATATATATATATATATATATATATATATATATAGATAGAGTGTGGGGCAAAAGTCCCGCTACCATTTTGATTGCCCATAACTTTGTTCAAAGAAAAGATAAGTAAGTTTGGTTTTCATAAAAAGTTTATTTAGTCTTTACATTTTTTTTCGTTATGATTGGAAAATTATATCAGTTAAATGGTAACCGTTATTCGCTATGCAACTCTCGGCTCTTTTCAAGGCATTTTTCATAACTTTTCAGGGTGAATTTCTTCAATTTCATGACGAATATTGTCTTTAAGATATTGAATTGTTTGGGGCTTATTCGCATAAACTTTTGATTTTAAAAAACCCCAAAAGAAAAAGTCTGGTGCTGTTAAATCCGGAGATCTAGCTGGCGATGCTAAATCGCCATTTCGCGAAATTAGTCTTCGTGGAAAAAGTCATTCAATAATAGAATTGTTGAACGGACTGTGTGTGCTGTGGCCCCATCTTGCTGAAACCACATGTCCTCTAGTCCTTGCTCTTCCATTTCAGGCACAAGAAAATTTCGAATCATGTCTTGGTACCGTTCAGCAGTAACAGTCACTTAAACACCTTGTTCATTTTCAAAAAAATAGGGACCAATGATGTTTCCAAAATGAATACCACACCATACAGTTGTTTTTTGTGGATGCAATGATGTATCATGAATTAATTGAGGGTTCGTTGTTCCCCAAAACCGACTTTATTATTGTACTGAACTCGTTGATCAAGATCTCTCGGTAGCAATTTATGGACTAATTGAATTTTGTACGGGAACATTTTCAAATCATTTTTCAAAATTCGCCTTTAACTGCGTGCAGAAATGTGTAACTGGGAACCACGTCTCCGAATTGATGTTTCTGGAGACTCTGCAACACTATCGCGCACCAGAGCCACATTTTCAGCGTTACAAGACGTCCATTGTCTTTCAGAACAAGGTCTGTCTGCTGTCGTACCGTACTGTCGAAAATTGGCATGTAATCGATAAATTGTGATTTTGTGGGGCACTGGACGATTTGGATATTTTTTACGCCATTTCCGCTGACTGGCAATAATGGAACGATCACTTTTGATAAATTTTATCACTATTTCTGCTCGTTCTTTTGGCGTATATTTATCCATTACAAAACTGGAGCGTCTACACAACACAATGCTCAAAACGAAACTGATCTAAACGTCACATAACCAAGATGGCGCGCAATCTAAATGGTAGCGGGACTTTTGCCCCCCTCTGTATATATATTTATATATATATACACACTCACACACACACACACACACATATATATATATATATATATATATATATATATATATATATATATATATATATATATATATATATATATATATATATATATATGTAAATTATGTTAGTGTATTTTAAAAATAGAGTGCTCAATGTTCTTAAAGGACAAAGCAATAGTAAACTCTACTCTTCCTGATGATCCAGCAATGGTGAAACTTCAAGTAGAAGAAGAAAGTTAGATAAGTGTTTTTTACTAATTTATATATATATATATATATATATATATATATATATATATATATATATATATATATATATATATATATATATATATATATATATATATATATATATATACTATTATTATTATTATTACTATTATTATTATAAAATAATTTAATGATAACTTATATATAGATTTAACAATTGATATTGGTAATCAGAAAGTACCACAAAACATCATATAATAAGGAGATCCAGGTTCGAACTCTGGACATATATTCGCGTCACGGTAAGGAAGGAGGTAAGTAACTTCGTAGTTAAATGCACTTCCGCGGTGCTCTGTGACAAAACCGCTAGGTCTTCTCGGGGCACCTAAATAACAAAATAAAAAGATAAATAAAAAAATAAAAAATTGATACACTGTCTGTAGTTCTGCAGTGAGCTACTTACAGTGGGCCTAAACGTGATCAAAACCATACTTTCGTACTCAATTTTCAAATTAAAATGATCGAACGTGGATTAAAAAAAAATGTATTTCCCTGTTAAAAAATTTCTTTGAAAAAAGTAGCATGAACCAATCTTTATGTTGACTTTACTGGTTCATAAATGTTTAGATATAAAGGAACATTTTAAATACCCATACAAAAACATTAATTTATGATAAAACAAATTATTTCAAAACAATACTGTTCATATATTGATAATAAATGAAAGATTGCAAAGTGTGAAAAATTAAATTAAAAAACATATCATTTCTGAGCATTTATGCATTATATTACAAAAATATAGCAATATTTTGAATATTAACTGAAATCTGCTGGGCAATAGAGCTATTTTGAATTAACTATACATCTCATTTCTTTTTTTAATTAAGTTTATTTCTTTTAAAAGCTTTGGTATCCACTATATAAAGTGACTTATTGAGTACTTCTTAAATAATTTACAGATATTAATCAACTTTATATTTGTAAATTGCGCAATAGTGCATGCAGCACTATTGCGCAATTTACAAATTTTAATGTTTTCAAATAATTTACTATTTTAATGTTTTCAAATAATTAAGATGATACTCTCCAGTTTTTCTTTGGTTCTAAAACTGCTTAAAATCCTGGTGTACTGGTTCCAAAGACTGTTCAGTCCAATAAGCAAGATCATCATAAATTTTATCTAATATAATTTTATTTAAAAGATTTTAAACATTTTAAAAACTTTGTTTAAATATAAAATAAATTGAATCGATATTTACTAAAATATTTTCAACTATTAAATAGATATTTTCTGTAGAACATCAATTACCAAATATACTCCCTTTTTACTCAACAAACTCTACAACATGTTCCAACAAAATGAGTTTTAAATATTACACTGGCTCCTAAGTTTCTATAACCATCTGAGAAGGTTTTAATATCGTCTTTGTAAGTTTTAGTATCGCTTTTCAGTTTCAGTTTTGTCAGTTTTAAACGTTTTTGTCAGTTTTCCCAAAAAAATTTTCTATAACTTTTTAAAAAGATATTTGGACCTTAATATTCTACTGCCATGCCTTAAAAAAAAATCTTTTTAAAGTACTAACTTAAAAATGAATTTAAAAACATTGCTTTCAAGTCTGCGTTTTCCTTAAACCTTCTTCTTGGTTCTCAAACAGTTTTTATTCAATTTCAGAGATGATTTTGTCAAAAATACTACGTAAAATATCCAGTAATTATCATCTTGATGATTCTTTTCTCAAGATCTCTAGTAAGAGGAAGGGGATGAATGCTGATTTGAAATGGCTTAACTAAGTTTAAACCCATTTTCTAAAATTTTGGTGCAATTGATGCAAGGAACTGATTGTCTAAGTTTTCGGCAATGAAGGTATTTTATTTTTGCAGAATGGACAAAGGTGTTAAATGTAACCGAAAGTAAATACCATGTGCACAGTGTATTTGCTAATTTTTTTTTTTACTTTTTTTATTTAGTTAAATTTTTTTTTGTTTAGTTCTTTATCTTCTTAGTAAATAAGATAAACTTATTTCAGACAAGAAAAGGTTTCATGAAAATTTACGCCAGAAATTATGGCAACTATATGCAATAAATGAGTTATAAATATCCAGTCCTGCCAAATTGTTTAACTGAGACGAAATAATTGCGTATCCGTACTTTGTTTAACAAAAAAATAATTTCGTTTAAATAAATAACATAATATGTATTTCTGGGAGTATTTTGCTGCGTTCTTTTTATTTTTTTATTTTTTTAGCTGCATTTAGAGTTATTAAGATGTTTTTATTTTTAAAGTAAATTTTTAATACCACTGGAAAATGTTTAGTCCCAACTTTTTACTGTGCTGTAGATAATACAATATTTACGGCCTTGTAATTCAGTAAAAAACAAAACAAACAAAAAAGGATGTTTATTTGTCAAACATATTTCAATGACTTACAATTTGATTTGTAAACACACAAGCAACAATGAAAAAGAAATGATTCCTTTGATACAATATACACAGATTCTCATTCAGAAACCAAACTTTCAAACAGGAAAGAAGCTCTCCACCGGGCATTAGGTCTCCACCGGGAATTATTCTCCACCGGGCATTAGCTCTCCACCGGGCATTAGGTCTCCAACGATTAAAAACAAAAATTATTACCGCCTGTTTTAAATGCATTTATTTTAGTATTGGAAACAGTAGAAGAGGCCTTAAATTTAATGATTTTTCAAACTTTAGTAAAAAAGAAACAAAACTTATTTTTTCATTTTGTTTTAGTTTTCATAAATTATTACATCCAAAGTTTTTTTCCTAATATTTTTTTTAGATACCTTAAGAAATCCTAACGGACTTAGAAGTCGTTTGCAATTTCACGCCTTTAGGGGAGGGGGAATCATAGATTTTGTGACTATCTGTGACATAAGGGGAATGGGAACAGTGACGGATCCAGGAATTTTGTTGGTTAGAGGGGGATGAGGAGTTAAAATAGTTTTGTATTTTGTATCACATTTGCGTCTCCTAAATAAATAAAAAAAGTCCTCCATTTCTAAGATATTTTAGGACTTTCAGATTCTGGTGATCCGTCACTGGAGGGGAATAGAAAATTGGTAACGTCTCGGATGATTTTATCAAGTTCTTCAAGTTTTTAGAGCATCAAAATTTAGCAAAGCTTGAGTATACAAATGTATTATCAATGCAGTGGCATCGATGATTTACGACTAAGTAACTTTTTTTTTAATAAATTAAAAAGTAAAGAAGAAAATGAAAAAGTAATAAATAAATAAACGGATAAATTAAAAGCTTGTAGTGTAAAAAAAAAAATTATTATTAAAAAGCCTAACAAGAAGGTAATGAAAAAGCGAATATATTGTTCCTTAACTGTGTCTTGTTATTTTTTAAAAAAGTTAATATAATTTTATTAAATAATTTGAAAAAAAAAATAGACAAAAAAAGAAGAATAGAATGAAAAATAAAGAGAAAAAAAAACATTTCTCGAACAAAACAAAAAGAAAAAAAAAGAAAAGAAAAGAAATTTGTATGTTCTCTTGTGTTTTTTGATATTTTTTTCGTTTAATTGCGTTTTTTGTTGTCCTCGTACAATGTGTATGTGTTTGAGTTGTTTGAGTTGCTGTGTGTGTATATATATATATACATATAAAAATATATATATATATATATATATATATATATATATATATATATATATATATATATATATATATATATATATATATATATCAGTAGTGTTGCGACAAAAAATTGGCCTCCTCGCATAATTTTATTCCGGGCCCTTAAATTACTTTTCTGCTACCCCCTCCCTTCCCTTTTCTTGACATAAATTATACATGAAAACAAAAATCTCACTTTTAAATACACTTTTGATTTAATTAATATATTAACTGATCCTCTCTCAAGTAAATAGTTTGAGCACCACACATGGTGCAGTCAAATAAACACTTTATATAACTTGAAAGCTATATTTTCATCAATGAAAGTGAATGTCTTTTTGCATACCAAGTCAACTGTTCGAAAATGTGTTCTCTACTTGGCGTTTCATGAAATAATGACTCCTAAATTACGCATTTTAGTAGAGCTTATTAGGGATCAATTTATTATAGCTTTTTATTTTGTTTCCCATTTATTCCGAAATATCTTAATTTTAACATAAGTCTGTTTTGAGGTAGAGAATCAACGCTTTGGCGAAATCGAGGTTACATCAATAAACTGGTGAAACGCTAAAGATGAAACAATATTAAATGTCCTTTTAGATTAGTCACGCATAATTTATGCTGAAGAAAGCCATGTTGATTTGCAGAGAGCATTTTATTATCGTTAATGTGCTTAAAGATTTTATTCTTAACAAGTATTTTGGCCATTTTGCAGCTTTATTTTATTAACCTTGGGGATAAAATATTTGCAAACAGAAGTTTTCCAACGTAGTGATTGATAACTTTAAAATCTACTCAGAATTTATTGACACACTCAACTCAGAAATCGATACCAAAAAAGTAATTAAAAATATTCAAGAATGTATTGCTGTTCATGTAAAATCTAGTCAATACGTTTCAGATTTCAATATGTTCTGAGATCGAATGCTGTATTGAGCCACAATAAAAATATTTTCTTATTTTTACGTTTGTTTTCTATGCAATGCGAAAGATCCTTTCAAAAAATTAAAAATACTACTAATTACAAAAATTTTAATAACCCGTGGATGACAAATATTTATAGAAAATAATCTAGAAAAAAACAAAGGTTGTATATAAAAAATTTAAAAAAAATAAAAAACTTATACAAGTTTTATTTTTCTTTAACTTTTTATACAACCTTTGTTTTTTTCAAGATGGTTTTCAATAACCATTTGTCATCCACGGGTCATTAAAATTTCATTGTTATATAACAATAAAATTTTAATTAGTGTAAATAATTGTATTATATATAAACTACTGTTGTGTTGCGTTAGAAGGAACGTTTTCGTTGCGTCATACATTATATTGCATATAACGTTTATGATGTTTATTATACCCTCGGGGGTATTTGCAAAAGTATATATACATTGAGTAAAGATATTCACAAAGACAAAGAGAGAAAAAAACAAATATGGACTTATTATTACAAGCTATTTCGGCCATGAGCATCGCGATAAAGTGTGTGGATTTGGTGTCGTAGTACGATGGTTCGGGTGAATTTTTAGAATAGATACAGAAATTGGAACTGGTAGCAAAACTTTAAAAAGTTGACAGGTTGCGTGTGGTGCCCCTTTATTTTTATTTTGGCGGGACGTTTGCCGTTTATCAAGGCCTCAGTGATGAGATAAAAGAAGACTACAATGTACAAATATAAATAAAATACATGCCTTCTCTGCTTCTCCACTGACAGCATACAAAGAGATCGTAAATCGCCATCTTAAAGGGAACGAGTTCGTCAACGTATATTTAACAGAATTAAAAGGCTGAGCAAGCTAATATCATTTCACGTAAGCCAAGAGTAGATAATGTGCGCATTTATTCTCGGATTACCTGAAGAAGCAAGAAAATAGCTGCAAATTGCATGCTCAATATCAACTATGTCACTGTACCAGGTTGCTGAAAAATCAAAAAGTTTGGTAATCTTACGTTACAAAGAGTCGTGTTTTGTGAGTTGCGTGAATCGTGTTGCCATTAGTCCAAGACAGGTTCCTTAAGGACGCGGACAGAAGACCATAACGCGCTGCCGTTGCGGCGAAGATGAGCATATCAGTCAAAACTGCAGCAAAAAAATTGAAAAGAAGAGGTGCTTTGTCTGTGGAATGGAAAATCACCTGGCAAAGCAGTGCTATAAAAAGTGTACGAACTCAAAAAACATGTAATGGAAGTCATCTGTTTTTGTGCGAGCAGCTTCCCACAAAATTTAAAACCACCAACTCTCTGCGTATGTGTTAATTAAAAAAATAAAAGCATTGTTAGACACTGAATGCTATAAATCAATTTTTTGGTGTGATATTGTAAACATAAAAGTATTAAACCAGCAAAAGAAAAGGTTGTCATGATGAATACAGAAGTTGTTCCCGAACATCAAGTGTTACTTGATATGGGTGCAATGGGACTACTTGGAGGTGTCCAAGTCGGGAGAGACGGCAAAACGATAAAGCACCAACTTTGATAGACAAAACTCCAATTTATCATATCTTTGAAGACGTTAAAAATGAGCTCGCAGTGAAAATAAGCTAATGGATAGCACAGGGATGGCTGAAATTATTTAAAAGGAGATGTAATGGTATTGTTCCGTTGATTGCAGTAATTTAACGAAACGAATTAAAAGTACGTCCGGCAATGGACTACATTGAGCCAAATCACTTTGTAAATATCGTTATTTGCATTATGATTTCAGTCATACTGCAAATGGCGATATTTCCAGTACCAAACTTTGCAACTGGAGAAAGTTGGGAGAAAATCTTGAAGTAGTTGATTTAATGAAAGCATACCTGCATATTTATGTTGACAAAGCATTATGGAAATATCAAGTCGTAGAATATGAAGGGCATCGTTACTCTCAAACAATATTGGGTTTTGGTTCACATGTGGCGCCCAGAGTAATGAAAAAAATCTAAAGAAAGGTATTGTCTTTAGACTCAGTTTTCGAGTTAAGGATGGATTCATTTATTGCTGTCATCATCGTTAATAATAACATAGTGTCAAGTTGCAAGGTTCAAGAGCTCTTGAAAAAAAATGACTTGGATTTTAAGTTGCTGGAAAAACTTGTCGGTGGTTCTGTTCTGTGCTTGGATTGCAAGTGTACAAAAAATGGAACCAAGTCCGTTGGAAATGTGACCCAAAGTTCTTGAAGTAAAAATGACACGTCGGCAAGTCTTTTTTTGGTGCGGACAACTGAACGAACATTTTCCGATAGCAAGCTGGTTGTGCCCTTCGTGCTATCTAAAAAGTGTGTCCAGTAGTTGTGGATGGGACTCTTCGGTGAATAAACATGTTGTCAAATTAGTAAGCAGTTTAAAGGAAAGGAACATTCTTACAAAGGAAGATTCCGTTCATGGTTCATGGAACGTCAATAACACTTCTAAAGCAACAGTGTGGTGCAATGCAAGCAGTTTAGCTGTTGGCATAGTTTTGGAAGTATCTGGAAAAATAGTAAAAGACTGTTCATGGCTGAGGAACCAAGACAATACGGCTTACAATATTCTCGCTGAGTTAGCCGTGATAAAAGGAACTAATCTAGCAACAAAATGGGGATTCGGAAGTATTACCATAAAGTGTGATTCGGCTACTGTTGTTAACTGGCCGAATTCCTTAATTACGGAATATTAAGCAACAAACCCGTTCGAGTACACGATTTTGGAGAACCTCGTTGTTTAATTGAAGACCTTGTGAAGGAAAAAACTTTTGTTATTGTTAATTATAGCCTTAGACCTAATAACTATTGCTATTGTGATGATTATTCATAAAGATTTTTTTTTTTTTTTAAATTTTAGTAAACATCTTTTGATTTACGCTTGACTGTTTTTCTCGAGCTAATATAAGCACCCTTGAAAATTAGGAGGTATAAATTTTAGCATCAATTTCGTCATCCATCTCTTCTTAATTTCTAGTTTATTTTTCTATAAGCAAAACAGGTTAAAAATACGCGATGAAAAATCTTATATAATAATACCGTATGTTAAACGCAAAAGATCTCAAAAAATTTACTCAATAAGTCAAACGGAAGATTGCCGTGAAACAATTTTTTTTCTGTTCTGTTGCTTTTTCTGTTTACATTTTGCATTTTAAAGTAAATAGATGTCTTGATTTATGAAAAATATTTTTTTATAAGAAATGTAATTTTGCTATCATCACAGCAAAATTATATTTCTTATAGAGAAATGTTTATTTCTTACAAAGAAACAATATTCATTACAGTTGAATGGTCTTACGCGGTAGTCTGTGTTAAGACTGAGAGAACTTCTTCAAGCACCTTAACAACCACAAAAATGAAAAAAGGAAGGTATTATTAGTATTAACAAATTTTTACCTATTCTGGGAAAAACATAAATATTTGGGGTTGGTAGATATAAAAACAACTTTAAAAGTGAAACACTTTTATATTACTTCAAATTTACAACTTTTGACTCTACCCTCTGTCAAAAACACTGTTGTTTAACATTTGAAGGTAAAAATTAGAGATGCCACGAATATTCGGCCGAATATTCGGCAACACTTAATTATATTGTGGGGTCCGACCTGTGTCGTTGTAATGCATAAGTCAACAACTCTGGGGGCATTTATAAACAGGTTGTGTCACAGCATGCATTATTTGTTGACTGTTACACCAAATATTTTAACTACAGTTATGCCTAAAAGTTTCATACTATTCAAACCATTCAGAAGACTTCAAAAACAACCAGCTTAGGTATATCTTACACTTCTGAGGTAATTTCAGAAAATGCTACAGATTCAATTAGTATAAAAAACTCTAAACTTATTAAAAGTGTTATTTTCACGACAACCTGAACTTAAAGCGTGGTTTAACTTTAATGGGAAAGACGATTAAACGATTGCCTTTTTTATTAAATTGCCGAATATTTGTGACATGACGAGTAAATAATTTTTTTTTATTTTAGAGAATTTCAGAAAAATCTCAATGAAAAAAAAACGGCTCCAAAAGGTTATGAATAAGATTATAGAATATAATGAATTCGTTAATCTTTTAATTCTCTTGGTTATTTACTGCGTTTTTATTAAAAAATTCAAAAGATACAAATAGGATACAAATAACTGATGACAATTAAGATTAAGTTAAAATTAAGTCTTTGCAATATTCTGTCAATAAAATACTATATTTGTAAGGAATTCTTAAAATTTCAAACATAGTTATTTATAACAAAATTTGTTGGTAAAGTTGCATTAAATTTGATTGCACCCATTCCAAATACAATGAAAATACTCGATGTATATAAACTTAACGTCTTTAATAAAAAACAATTTTTATCTTACCTTTTAAAGAATTTTTACATTAAAATCTTTTTATAAGTACATACGAGGAAATTATTTGCTAAATGAACCATATTGTAGAACAAAGTTTAATCATTTTTGTTTAAGTTATCGCGCACTTTTAGAATAAAATAATTTCGGCTGACTTTGGTCCAAGATTCGTTTTCTTGTTTTAAAAATAAATTTAAGATTTTATTCTTGCTATAAATGACACTTTAAATTAAAGAAAAAAATCATTTTTCGGATTACTTACCATAGGTAATATTTACTTACGTAAAGTTTATTTATTTTTTTAAACAAAACAAATAAATATTTTTTTAATAATAAAACAAGGCAAGTTGAATTTACTTACCAATCCAAATAATGAACCTTAATAATTATAATATCTAAAATTACTTGTAGCATTTGTAGAATATAATATGTAACTAAAGTAGAAACCTTTTACTTTTACTGGTACTGTTAGTTATATAAATAACGGTAAAAAAGTTATACTGAGGTCTGTTTACTTCGCATGGACTCATTTAAAAGATTAAAAGTAGGATACAAGTTATTGAGGGATACAAAAGAATGATAATGAAAAAGATAGCAAAGAATGTTTAATGGATCAAAACAACAAAAGAATAAACTATACAAAGAATGTTGAGCATTTCATCATATTTGACTACCACTAAAATACAAAAAATAAAACCCTTCTTACAGCTAAATAAACTTTAATCAAAAAGTTTATTTGGCTGTAAGAAGAGTTTTACTTTTGTATTTGCAACTATCTTAACTTTAAAAATATTTTTCGGCGTTCTAGGACTCTTTAAAACAATATTTTCCATATACCTGTTTTTTCTTTGTATTTTTTTATATTGGTTTTATGAAGAACTGTTAAGTATAAAATATTTTTTTATTTTTTTTTCCTTATTACATTAAAATTGTTATACAAATATATAGAAAGTAAAAAAGTTTACAATTGAAGATTATGTTAAAATAATGATAGAATTTAGATAAAAAGAAAGAACGCCGAAACTCAAAGAAGACTCAGAGGTCTTCTTTGAGTTCCGCTAAAGTTTGACGTTTAAGTTTCACGTTAAAGTTTGACGCGTCAATAAAACTTGAGGTAAACTCATGCAAATAGTTTCTTGGTAATAAAAATAGCATTTGAAGTTTTCCTTAAATTAAATTGAAATATGGTAGGCTTCACTAGTATCTTTATTCTTTGAATTTTTTTTTTTCTGCATTTTCTTTTCAGTATATCACAATATTCTTGACAAGTTTTTTCATTTTTTTCAACCATTGTAAAACACTTTTGGAATTACATTATTGAATAGATTACGCCTTTCGTTTTTTTTTTAAGTATATCTTAAGTATATCTAAAATATTAAGTATAATTATTCATCGTAATATAACAATATAACAATATATAAACTTGGTATATGAAAGAAAATCCAAACGATCTTGTCTCCAGAACCATATAGAATATATCAAACGTGTATATATAATAAAATAAAAATACAATTGATTTAATAACTATTAACAATGTAGAATAAACAAAGACTGAAAATAATTTTACTAATTATCCAGAGTGAAAATAATTTTATATTTCAAAAATATTTATATATATTGCCAGTAGAAAAAATATAGTTTTTTAATTTAGTTTTAAAAACGGAAAACGAAATTGACAAATCAAAATTAGGAACAACAATTTTGTTCCATAAATACAGTACTCGATAGTTTTCCATAATACAGTACTCGATATGCAAAATATATCACGATTGTCTTGTCACGTTTTTAATTAAAAAGATTTTTATTGTCAAATGATGAATATTTTCCATTTGGTGGTTTGTACAAGTTCTTCTTTGATCCGAGTGTAGCAACTTTGAATAATTTCAGCCGTTTTTATGCAAGTAGGTTAGTTTTTGAAGGTCATACGAGTCACTTATCTGTATGTACATACATAACATTATATGTGTATATAGAACATTTGTATGAACGCAAGTAAACACATAAACATATACAAATAAAGCACATACATACATATTACATACATACACACATACAAACATAAATACATACATGCACACACATGTATACACACACTCTTACATAAATACATACATACATACATATACACACATACATATCCACATACACACACACACACACACACACACACACACACACACACACACACACACACACACACACACACACACACACACACACACACACACACTCACACACACACACACATATATATATATATATGTGTATATATATATATATATATATATATATTTATATATATATATACATATAGATGCATACGTATACACAGGTGCATGCACACATACATATACACATAAATATACACACTCATACACAATATATTTTACAAAGTATATTTCATTAAACTATATACAACATTATTCAAGAAAAAATTGACAGAACTAGTACATAAGAACACAGTATATGTTTAGAATATATTATAACTTTAACAATAAAGTATTTTACTGGAAAAAAAAAACAAAGAAAACTTAAAATCAAAATAAAAAAAAAACAGATATTTTATCAATTGAAAGTATAATATTTTAAAACGATCCCTAAAAGTAATAAGGCGTGCAACATGTTTTTATTGACGATATAGAGGTTCAAGTTTACTCTTATTTGTACTACCCCTCGCAACATTTGCATAGTTTAGGTGGCAAGGATAAATGAATGATATAGTTGAGTTAAGGTGTACTTATTTATAATGTTTCTTGTTTTATATAATATTCCAACATTTTTAGATATTTTATTGCCCAAATTTTCTATGTGCTTTTTCCACGAGAGATTTTCATCAATATAAACGCCTAAAAATTTGGTAAAGCTTGCTTTTTTTATTAGAGTATTGTCAATAAATCAAAAATACATGTCATTTGTAAGTGTTTTTTAAAATGAGGGTGGAAGAAAATCCATTTGGTTTTATCAATATTGAGAGATTTTGAGTTTATTTGTCTTGAACCAATCAGAGATTTTAATTTCGTTGTTCATGGTTTCAATTAGATAATTTATGTTGTTGTGAGAAAAAAACAGATTAGTGTCATCTGCGAACATAATAATAAATAAGTTTGAGGCTTTATAGAGATCATTGATGTAAATAAGAAATAGTAAGGGTCCTAATATTGATTCCTGGGGTACTCCACATGTTGTATCAAGCAAATTTCTATGCCAATTCGAATCAACGTAGACATAATGCTTGCGATTACATAAATAGTTTGTAATCCGTTTTAGAACATAACCAGTTATTCCATAATATTGTAACTTTGTTATAAGAATTTCATGAGCAATGTTATCGAATGCTTTTGCTAAATCTATGAAAACTCCCAAAGTATGTCGGGAGTTTTCATATGATTCAGTTATACTTCTTGAAAACTGGATAACTGCATATTCCGTAATTATATTTTTTAAACCAAATTGATTGTTATATATGAAATTATTATTTGATAAGTGATTATATATTCTATTATAAAAAATTCTTTCTAAAACTTTTGAGAAAACGGAAAGAATGGATATAGGACAATAGTTGCAAATATTAGTTAAATCTCCTCCTTTATATATTGGTATAACCTTTGCTAATTTTAATTGATTGGGAAAAATTCCTTGTTTGATGGAACATGAAAATATCTTAAAAAGAATATTTTTTAAGACATCATGAATTAAAAACAATGCTTCTATTGATATTATCATGGCCTACGGCTTTGTTAGGTTTGAGCATTTTAAAAGCACATTCAAATTCATCAAAGTTAGCTCAAAGGAGTTAAGATGTGATATTAGGGGGAAAGAAAGACATTTTTCAAAATTATAATAATAATTTTGAAAGCCAAAACCTAGCCAAAAAAATTCAACTGCAGTTGAATTTTTTAGCTAGGTTTTTGCCAACAGTTACAAAATATTTATTTAGTTCAGCAGCTATCTTTTTTTGATTAATCAAGAACTCTTCGTTTATTTTAATCGTTTTGGGCAAAGATATTTTTGTTTTGTTAGTGCCTGAAATTTCTCAAATAATTTCGCAAGTGCGTTTAGAATTTAGTTTATATTTTTCTAGCATTTTAGTATAGTATTTTTATTTAAGATTTTTTCTTTGCCGCTCAAAGATTTGCTATGGTATCATAGCGTTATTTTTATAAATATTTTTAATTTCTACTGATTTTGATTTTAAATATTTAATATATAGTTTTTGCTTAGTTTTCGAAGGTTTTCTTAGTTCCTTGGTAATCTATGGTGATTTGTTGTTTTTTGGTTTAAGATTAATTTTTATTTGTGGGAAATTTAATTCGTATATTTCAAAGAATGTTTAAAAAAAAGTGTTGTGGACTAAGTTTACATCATCTAGAATATTAATATGTTCCCAATGTAGTAAAGATAGCTGCTCCTTAAATGATGTTAAACTTGCTTCATTAAAAATACGTTTAATATGATATTGGTTTGTATGTGGCAATATTTTGTTATTAGTATTAATCGAGAAGAATATCGGAAAATGATCTGAGATATCGTTTTTAATTATGCCCTTTTGAATAGTTTCATTAAAAAATAATTGGTTATTATATTATCTCTAAGTAATGTTGTTGATTGAGCGATTCTAGTTGGTTTATTAATTAGAGGAATGGAGCCGATTTCAAATAAAGCCTTATAAAACATTTAAATTTTTTTTTGACGTGATATTCGAAGCAATCGAGATTAAAGTCTCCTAATATGTAGATTATTTTATTTCTTTATTTGTTCAAAATTATGATTTTTTTTTTTTTGCGATTTTCTCTTGACTCTTTTTCCTACTCGATGAGCTCTATCAATTACAAAGTGTTCTTGAATTTTAAGTTCATTTCTGAGTATTTCTTTAACTTTTTCCTCGCTTTCCTCCCAAGTTTCATTTTCGCTCTCTTCGATTCCAACAAACCTCAAGTTAACTTCGAATTTGGTCCTCTATTCCAACAAACCTCAAGTCAACTTCGAATTCGATCCTCTCGCTCCGCTATTTTTTTATTTTTTTTTATGTTATTACTTTCATTTTTAATACTTTTACTTATACTAATTTTTTAAATCAGCTAAAACAGTTAGTTCAACGTAAATCTTATCGTAGCTTTTACAAACTCGTTTTTTTTAAGGTTCTTCTTTACAATTAGACAACTTTTTTCTTAAAACAAATTAATTACAAATATAGTTAACATAAATTACAAAAATAGGTCAAATGAAGACAAAATAAAATAAATTATTTTTTTTTTTTTTTTCAATCTTAATAAAAAAGTTAGTTTTCGTCCCAAAAATGGGCTAAATCGTTTACACGATTATTTATCATAGGGTTAAACTTTGAAATTTGCACAGTTGTTTTATAGCAATGTAAACTACAATCTGTGCCACTTTCATGTTCAAACTATCAAAACTTGCAAAAATATAGTCATTTTCATAAAAATTGGTGATTTTCACAGTTTTACTCGTCTGTTCAAAATTTTATAAGTACAAATCTGAATAAGCGAGACTCTTCAATGAGGGTCATTTTGTAGCTATATTAGTAACAAACCTTTGTGGAAAATTTCAAGAAGTTTCACAAACTATTAGTGAAGACTACTAATACTTGATCTTTTTTAAAATTCTTTTCTACTACTTTCTTCATTTCAATGCTGATTTATTACTACTAATATTTGCTCTTTCTTAACTTTTTCTCAAATTAATATCACTATTCTATTTCCAACTGTCACTATTATAAATATTGCTATTTTTATTATGGTTATTATTATTATTGTTGCTATTGTTGTTATTATTACTATTAATATTATTATTATTATTATTATTATTATTATTATTATTATTATTATTAATAGAATTTTCATTTTTATCGTTAGTATTATTATTATTTTGATTATTATTACCAATAACTTGAGTTTTTATTATTATTGCCTATTATTATTACTGATACATATATTACTATATTGTTTACAATGTTGTTACTGAATATTATTATAATCTACTTCTCTTTTATTGCTAAATTTTAATTAGGTATATAAAAGTCTTTTATTCGAGATAGATGTATAAAAGTAAATTGAATATTTTCCTAAATTTATCAAACTTCTTACTTAATTATTATTCCATAAAGTTTTTCGTTTAAGTATTGTACTGTTTTATGTTTTTTTTTTTTTTTAGTTTCTTATTATGGTGTTTACTTAAAATTAGTACTTGTACTATATGTAAATATTCCATGGAATGTAAAATCTATTTCAGAATACATTTGATTTGATTTGAAGAATACATTTGATTATGTAAACGGTATAACCAAAACAACAAAAAACACGTTCTGTGAAAAAACAGTTTTAAAAATCATTAACAATAATTTTTATTAACATAAACAAAACAGACCTAACTCAATGGGATCCAGAACTATAGGGTTGGCATTCTTTAATGTCTTTTTTTTAAATATTAACTCTTATCTTAGACTTTTTTACTTTTCACTGTGTTTTAAAATATTAGATGACTATTTACAATGAATTAAAGCTCTATTGTGGCCACTTTTTAATGGATTTTTTTTTCAAAAAAACTTTCACGTGGAATACTAAAATAATCAAAACATTTCCAATACAATTAATACCATCCATAAAACTTATGATGGCAGAACACACACCAATTGTAAGTACTTTTCTGCTACAATAAGTAGATTTGGGACAGCGTGTCCATATAATTCCATTTAAACACTCATTCACATTTTTCATTTGGGTATGGAGGCATTATTCTAATGCGAGTCTTGACGTAATTTTCCAGCAATTACGTCAAGACTCGCATTAGAATAATGCCAGTTGATTGCTTTATTTTCTAGTTTCTCAATTCGATCATTAAAAATTTTTAAAATGGTTTCGTGAACTTCAAGTATTTCTTTTAATTGTTCTGATGTAAAATTTTTTGCCATTTTGACAATTTTAAAAGCTCTTAAAATTTAATAGAATAAGTTTGTACAAATGTTTTACTTTAAAATCTCCCCTCTTCCTCTTCCCTTAAACTCAAGAAAAAATATTCCGGCAATTTAGATAAAAAATAACAATAAACATCTTTACATAAGTACTGTATAAAATCATTTACTGCAAAATGAATAACATTGAATTATATGACTGGTATAAATACTTGAATGGAAAATGTTTGCAAAATGAATTTTAGAACCCGACTCTAAAATTTGTTTTCACTAATAGAGAGTAATTTGAGTTTGTACTGCAGAATTAAAAGTGTAGTGGAGAAAAGTTATTTAACTTTTTAGTTTAATTTAACTATTTAATTTAATCTTAAGTTATATTAACTAGTTATTTAAAAAAAAATTAATATAAGGGGAGGGATATATAATAAGTAATATTTGAGAGTTATGATTCAATTTTTAATTGCAAAAACTTTGTTTTTGATTTAAAGGTAAACACGTGCAACTTTTCCATTGTAATGTTTATTTAAACAAATGCATTTAAATCCTTAGTAAACAGAATTGAGGAGGCAAAGTTGTTTTGTTATCCTCAAGAAGTTAAAATAACAAAAACATTTGCAGAAATACCTCTTACAGCTCTCATTTATCACACGACTTTTTGTCAAATTCATAAAGTGAGCAAGAAATTAAAAATATATTTGACTATAAAATATGATGTTGCCATTAAGTGTGGATGCGACGGGTCAGAACAGAAGCGGTATAAGTAAAAGTTAACGGAAAAAAATTCAAAGGATGAAAGTTTGGTTTAGTATTTCTATGGTTCCGATACAAATTTTTTATGATATTTGCAATACCAAAACCATCATTTGGAAAAACCCTGTCACATCAATAAATAGGTATTGGTGACTCATCAAACTTGTTTTCGAAAATCAATAGATATAATATCTAAAGAATTTTAATTATTAGAAAGCAAGCAAAGTGAGACAGTTTTATGAAGTGAAAATTTTATGAACTTATTCGATGAATATGTCAGTACCAGCGATACCGACTAATCGACAGAACCGACGACACCGAGGGGGTGGGGGCCCCTACTTTTTTCTAAAAGACCTTTTTTTATTATTATTTCTTTAAGTAAATTCTAGATATAAAACATTTTTTAAAAAAATTGGCGAATATACCCCCTTCCCCCCTCCCCCACCTCCTTACTTCGAAACCCGTGTCGTTGGCCCTGCTCGAGTAATTTATTTTGTTTGATTAATTTATTTTGTATTTTCTTATTTAAATGTAAAAAAATGTTTTCAACAAAAATTTTTACGTCAAAATATTTTTTAAACGTAATGAGTAAATTTGCTCATTTAGTTTTTATTCTTTTGCATTTTTTGTGCCCTAAATTGTGCTAAACAAGCAAAACTATAGTTTATTTTTGCATTCATAATTTACTCCTTCAAGATTGTTAAAATGACACACTGATGCAAATCCAACGTTGATCCAATGTCTTGCCTTTAGCAAAAATATTAATAAAAGGGTTAATACCAACGCAACAAAAATTAGCTTATACAGGTACATTGGTGTAACGTATGTAAAACCACGGCATACCTTTATCGTCTTTACGATCTAAACCTAACGTTGATCCATTGTAAATGATTCAACCTTAATTTAATATATATGGATTAAGATTGATCTAATATATATAACCCAACATTGATTCAATATATATGGATCAACGTTGATACAATGTATACAATCTAACATTGCGAGTGCAAAATTATATAACTTAAATAAAATCTTCCGTGAATATTGAAATATCAAATCACAAGCAAAACTAATTAATATCGGTTAAACTGATTTTATATAATTTTAAAGATATAAATTAAATAAAAGCAATTAAAATATAGTTACGTAAATCATGTTATAGGAAGGTTACGTAAATCATGTTATATAAAGGTTACGTAAATTATGTACAACTTTACTGGTAACAACAGTTCCTATCAACTTGATATTGAACATAAATTGCACATCCTGACATCTGGTGAAATATCTTTCCGCTTTCTCTATGCTATCTTTCTAATTTCACTTCTTCTGACTCAACAATACTTAGTTCTTCTTAACTACACTTGCTCTTGATCTATGGAGGGTTATGATGCTCTTTAGTGAGCTGAGCTTGTCTTTACAGACCTTGGTGTGTGGCCTCTAAATGGCAATTAGCCGGAGGAGAATAAATCACCACACCAAAAAAAGCAAATGCAACACACAAAAAAAAAAGTTAAAGCTTTTGTTTTTGGTGTAATTTCTCAGATTTACTTGAATAAAAATTTGAGCAATTTTGATCAATTTTTTATTTATATAAAGCTGAGCAATTTACTCCAAAAAACGCTGAGTAATTGCTCAGCTTTACGAGAAAAAAAATTGATCAAATTTGCTCAAATTTTTATTCAAGTAAAGCTGAGCAATTACTGAGTAAAAGCAATTGCTTTTTTTTTATTCACCCTGCCTATAGCGTTTGTTAGCTTCCGCTATACCTGACTGTTTATCCACATAAATATAATACTTCGCCAAGTTAAAATTCAACCTTGTGCCAACGTTGGATTGCTGATGTTGGCGACGTTGCACTTGTAACTAAAATGATATAAAAACAAAGTTGGCGACCGACGTTGCGGCAGCCTAACTCCCAGCATTGTTCCACCGTTTTACAAACTTATGTAAACAAACTGGGCAGAAAGGAACTTGATAGCTCACTACAACATAAACATCAATAGTTTATCAAGAGCAATAAAGCTGGCTACAGTTGCAGATTAGAACCCTGCTGCCCTATAAAAAAGTAACGTTTTCTTGAGATTGCATAGTTCCAACAGCCGTTGAAACCTTATTGTTGTGATTTTTTTTTAACTTTCAATTTAAGATGAAGAAACTTTGATGCTTTGAAATTTAAAAAATAAAATTAGGTTAAAGTAGCAAATATTCATTAAAATAAAAAACTATAAACAAGTTAACAAAGGTGTGTTGTTACTCAATAAAGTTTTACACAATTATCAACACTAAGTTTGTTAGATAAAACACACTAAAAGAAAACACCAAAATTTTTAGTTTGAGTGTCTTCTTTAAGTGATGTTAAGTATATAAATAAGTTTTAAAATGCGGTAGTGGTGTAGTGGTGGAGCGTTCGCTTCATAAGCAAGAGGTTCCGAGTTCAATCCCCACCACTTCCCAAGTAGTACCGCGCTCAACTTATTTCTCCGCGGAGCGGTCTTGTTCGTCAAGGTTTGTGTTTCGGAGTTAAAGAGTTGAGAGAGGGTTATAACAACAATTAAGTAGTCTCCTCGTCTGTAGTGGTCTTCTGGGCTTTGGGGAGTTGATAGTTAGTTAGTTAGTTAGAGTGTCTAAAATGCATCTATGCTTGCTCAGTTTGTATTGACAACTGAACTCTGCTGCAACTTTTCCATTCGCTCATAGCGACACCAAAAGTTTTGTGTGCAAGTTCATCCATCGCGCATTGTTTTCATATAAAACCTATTGTATCTATGTGCCCCATTTATCAAATTGCCCCAAATCCCGTTAAATCCAAAAAATATCTATTATTTGGGGTTGCTCAAACAGATGATCAATGAAATTTCATATCTGCGTCTGGTTATAGCGCCTAAAAATTAAACAGTGACAAAGAGTTAACCTTGATCCTGGAAAATTCAAAATGGTCAACTTTACAACTGATGAACTAAGATGTTCTATTCGTAATGTAATAAAATCAGAAAATGACCTACCGAACAACATCGATACACTACTCAATCTAGTCCTGATATAAGCGTTTAGATGCTTGCTCATGTGAATGATGATAATGGTTATTATCATTCAGGCGCTTTGCAAGATTTCTGATTTCACGATATTTAAACATCTTGCAGACTTCTTAGTTGATTCAGTTGATTTTCGAGTCGTGCGATAAACTTTCCATAGGAAATTATATTTGCCCCAGTTTATTTTTAACAGGAAAAAGTCCAGATATTGGATTTGTGATACGTAATATGTATGGATTGATTAGAGATTCCTATCTCTTTTGCTTAAAAGTAAATAAATCTAGCTTAAAAGAAAATGACAAGATTTTTTCTTTTAAGCTAAATTAGCTACAATCTTGCTTTTGAGTGAAAAACCTTTTTGAAAATTTTATTTTTCTAATGATCACTTTAGCAAATATAAAATATTTTTAATCTCTTCAATGTAAAATAAACAACTCATTTGAAACATAAAAAACATTATCATTGTACAATATAAAAATAAAATACAAAAGAGATAAATCAGGTAATGATTAGGCTTTAAAAATCTTTAAAGGCAAATTTTCAAAATAAAATGTTATGGAGAATGGGGAAAGTGGAACGCAGGAGATGTGGGACCGTCTAAAAAATTCCAATTAGGAGAGGTTTCTAATTAAATTTATCTGATGTAAAGAAAGAAATTTCCTCCAATCTATTTAACAGACATCACTTTATCTCCCTGCGAGTTTTTAAATCCGCATATTTTAAAAGCATCCCCTGAAGTGTATATCTTTAGCTTTTTTGCGTATTTTGTTAATTTTTTAAAGAAATGCAATTATCACGTAATATTATATAACATATATAAATTTTGTAGCTTTATTGGGTTATAGTTTTAATTTTTTCAAGAGATAAAGTGAGAAAAATACAATAGTCGATGTCTCACTTCTCTCCCATCATTTGTGTGAAGATGTTGTGGAAAGTGAGATAAATACAATAACTGACGTTTACTTCTCTCCCATCTCTTGTGCAACTATATAGAGGAAACCTTTAGAATATTTTGATGAGGATTACGTTGTTTACAATTTTATTAGTTTTTAAATAACAATTTTTGATAATATGTTTTTAATTACTTGCTTGTCCCACTTTACCCACACTTATCCTACTTTATCCAAATAGAACGGTTCTTTTAAAATCAAAAAATATATACTTTATTATAAACAGCTCACAATCTCAAAGGAATTGGAACCTGAAATGATGCTTAGTTTGTTAAAACTTGTTTGGTTCAGTTTAAAGGCTGTGTTAAAAAAGATATTAAAATTATTTTAGAACTATTTGTTAGTTAATATAATACCATTTCTAAAATAATTTTAATACTATTTATATTTTATATTTAAATACAAAATTTCAGTATAAATAGTAAAATAATTTAAATTTCAAATCAACAACTATAATAACTATTTCATATTTTATTCAAAAGAATATTTTATTACATGTTTTTCATTTAAAGCATAAAAACAAAGAGAAATAGTGAGAATCAAAAATGCACTTATTTGTTAGTATCAATAATGATATCCAGTATGATAACTCAATTATATAGAGGTACTT
Organism: Hydra vulgaris; assembly: GCF_038396675.1. Lineage (NCBI taxonomy): Eukaryota > Metazoa > Cnidaria > Hydrozoa > Anthoathecata > Hydridae > Hydra > Hydra vulgaris. The sequence continues at coordinate 54,067,124 of NC_088932.1, read as the reverse complement.
CTATTCAAGTAAAAAAATTTTTTTCATCTTTATGAATAAATAGAATTAAATCCAATATAAAGCACAAAATAAACATCTAAAATAAAAGAAAACAATGCTAAAAAGTTCTAATTAAAAAACCATTCATTTAATTTAAAAAAAAGAATAGCATGTTTCTTATAAGTAACTGATACTATAAAATCAGAAAAGTTGCAAGGGTACTAAAATTTTTTCTCATTGCAACAAAGACTTTAACATAATAAATTGCATGCATAATTTATGCTGACAAAGAATAGAAGCCACAAGAACATCAATTTACAAACACCGATAAAAATTTCGATTTCAAAGAAAAAAAACAAAAGAAAATATAAGAATAATAACATAATAAATGCAAATAAATACATAAAACATAATAAATACATTATATCAATACATTGATATAAAAAAGTATTTAATAAAGAATGCAACAAAACAACAAGAAAATAACAGGTGAAACATATACTCTAAAATTGATATTAAAGCAGTTGAACAAAACCAGCAAGAGTTGATAGAATCCAAAAGAAACTTTTGTGTAAAGCTCTACATAAATAGAACAGTTGTGAAAGAGTCTTAAACATTACAAGAATAAAATAGAGGAAGGTAAAAAATTTTTGGAGCAAAAAAGTTTGTTACAACTTTTTTTTAATATTTCTAAAATCTACTGTGTCTGAACATATTAAAAAATTCAAAATTCTATTTAGCAATATCCAGCATCATGGAACTAAGTCAAGTTGAAGCAATTTTAAAGCAAGAAGAAGCAAATCATTTAAAAGCATTAAACGAAATACAAATGAAATTGCTACAGGTAAAAAAAAAATTTAATGATTAAATGTTAAAATTTAATAAATAAAAATATAATTAAAAAAAAGAAAAAAAGAAAAAAAGATTTTAATAACTGAAAATAGATTTAAAAGTTTTAAATTAAAACTAAAAAAATAATAAACTGTCATTATTTTACAGATAAGATCATATCTTCGTAGTAAAGAATCAGAAGAAAATCACTTTAAGTTGTACAACCCTTCAATAAATAAAGAAGTATACACACCGTGCCACATCTGTGAAAAGTAAAGCTTACACTCTTTTATGAAATTTAACAGCATTTAAAGTTTTATTGGTATAATATTAATGACTTCTATAATTAATAATAAAAATTATTATTTCTGTTAGGGAGAGAGAGTCATGGCAACATGAAACTGTAAGAAAAATGTGTTTATCAAGCTCACATCACAGCATAAAAGAAAGAAAAAATTCTGATGACATATGTTCACCTTTAGCCAATAAACCAAGCGAATGGTCTTCAAGCTTTAGAGCAAAACCTTTAACAGGACCCCCAATGAAGACGTGCTTATCATGTGGAAACAATATTCATAGAAATGCACCTGTTTGTCCAATATGCAAAGCAAAAAGTTACTCAAGAAATATTAAAAGAAAAATTAACTTGAGTGAATAAAAAATTGCTTAAAAATATTTTAAAATTTCATACTAGTTTAAAAGTTTAAAACCTGATATGTAATTATTGTATATAATATTTATTGTAACAATTATTAATTAAAATTGTATATAATGTTTATTGTAACAATTATTTGTAGAAAACTTTAATTGTAAAAATAATTTTTAGATAAAATTTTAAATAAAAAAAAATTACATTAAGTTTTGTTTTGAAATTTGTTGCACACTTTTTATCTGATTGATTATAAAACAATATAAAACAAAAAATAAAATCTAATCAATTTTACTTCGTCAACTTTTTATTTATAGCCACTTTATAAAATTTTCAGACATTGCATAAAATTTGTAGAAACTGCATGAAATTTTGTAGACATTGCATGAAATTTGTTTGAATCTTGTTTTTATTCTAATAAATAAAAACTTTCTAAAAACTGTCTAAAACAATAAATTGCTAACTTCTTTTATGCAAAGAACTTGTCTGAATAATTGTGTGTAAATAACAAGCTGATAAAGTAAAATATTAAAGATAATGGTTTACTTTCAACTGAATATAAAGTAAGGCATTCGATATTTATTGAGCTAAAATATCTTATAAGTGTGAGAAGGAAATTGATTATAAATAGTACGAAGTAATCTAAAAGCATAATTTAAAAGATAATTGAGAGAAGTAAAATATGTTTATGTAAGTGGCTAGCTCAAATATTTGAGACATTTGAGACAAGTAGAAAAATGTTCCATTCTTCTAGAAAATAGTTTCAGAAATAGTTTAAAAAAATGCTTTCTTATATTTACACTTGAGTGCTTTTAGTGCACCCAAGTGAACATTTGAACAATAATGCTTAAGTAAGATCAAAATACCTCAATAAAATACGTTGAAAAAAGTTGTTTTTTCTCATCTAGTGTTTTTTGCATAGAATAAATGATTCAAATATTTTTTAGTACATTTTAAAAGATATTATGATGTATGCCTAAGAATGTCACCAACGTAAGAGTGTCACCAGCCTAAGAGTGTCACTAGCCTAAGAGTGTCACCACTTCACTAGTCAATAAAATAATGTCAGTTGACCTTTTGACCTATTGTAATACACCGACCTTTTCTATACTTGTTCCTTACTTTGTAAAGCTATAAAATAAATTTTCTATTAACATGTGATAACTAAAAATCTGGACAAATTAGAAATGGTATAACTTTTTAACGGAGTCATCTTTTTTAACAATTTAAAAAGTATAATAACAAAAAATATCAAAATAATAAAAATAAATAGAAGTTTTTCATGCCATGACGACGAACTACTACTCTTGTAAATGTGGCGGCAGCAAGCCGATGTACACGTTCTATGTCGATTCTTTAATTGAAAACTCTATCCGCTTTTTAAGTTTGCCTAGGTTTTCAGCTTGCCAGTTTTTGTTGTACACTAATCTCTTAAGTTCAGACCAAAAATCTTCAATTGGACATAATTCTGGCACATTAGCAGGATTATGCTCTTTTGGCACCAATTCAATATTTTTTGCTTTAAGATAACTTTATACTTTACGTGAATAATGCGACAAAGCTAGATCAGGCCAAAAAAAAATATTGTCATTTTAATGATGTTTTTCAATGAATTTCTCCAATCTTACAAGACATTTTGAAATATACACATCTTTATTGACTGCTTGGCCAGACGGAACAATGTACTGCTGATAGATTCCCTGTGTTGAGAATGCAATCCAAACAAGTAATTTTGGCTCAAATTTGTCTTTTCTTTTTAACCTTACATCATTTGATGCTGCATTTATGTCAGAAGAGTAAAATCCAGCGTTTCCAGAAATATTAGTGTTGCTCAAATAAAAATATGATTCATCGCTTTATCTCTTTTACAGGCATCTTTATCTCTTTTACAGGCATCTTTTCTTTCTGGTCCTATATTGTTCCTCTTTCTTTTAAGTATATTATAAATAGTAGATTTTGGTATGTTCTCCATTCGAAAATGATTTACAATAAAGTTTTTGTTGTCATCCGGATGCAAATCCAAAAATGCGTACACTCGTTTCCAAAAGGAATTTTCGTTATAAGCTTTTTTTTCATTTTTAATTATTCCTAAATAAATTATTTTTTAATAATACATTTAAAGAATTAAATTTGCAACAAAATAGAAGTGATTGTAACTATATAAAATTTTTCCTTTGTATTTTTATATTTACACAAACGTTGTCCAGATTTTTATTTATCACATGTTATAATTAACTTTAAATATTTTAAAGTTAAAATATTAAAATTTTAAACGTTTTGGTAGACGTTGCGCGAAACTCTATTTATTAACGAAATGGATATCAGTACTAGTCTAAACAATATTTAGAGTACCTGCTGGAAATGTTAATTAATTACCATTGGTATAAAAAATTTCAAAAAACATGAGATAATAAGATGAGAAGCTTATTTGGACTCTAGCCCTGTTAATTTTAAAGAAAATTAAAGTTCCTATGTAAAATCTTTTTCTATAAGAAAGAAAGCTGTCTCTTTAATGCGTATATATATATTCTATTACTATACACATTAAAGCCTTGAACTCTATCACGACATTTGCGCAACAAATTTCTAACGGTGTTTTCACACTTTTAAAGATTTTATAAAGCTTTTTAAAAAATTCTCCCCTTTCGTTTGTTATAGTATATAATATCTTTATATATGTTATACATATAATATCTATAGGCCTTTAAAAATGTTTTACTTTGTATTCTAGAAAATTGAAAAAGATTTTCAATTTTCTAGAATACAAAAAAAATTAAGTGTGAAAACGAAAAGATTTAAACCCACGCGAAGCACTTCAACCACTTAAGCATGCTATAATATTATCTTTTAACACTATTTAATAAACAGAAAACTTATTAAACTTTATAAAACGGCATATAAATGCTCTATAAAAATGAATATAAATCAAAATTAAGCTAATAATGCCGCAATAAAATTTTTAAGTAAAAGTAAATCTGTAACATTTGATATAATTTCTAATAATTTACATAATTTGAAGTCTACATTAGATGTTTGCATAGACTTTCGTAAACATAGATAAAATAACGACGGATTGTGGTCTCAAAAAAAAAGCTTAACAGCTTTGTTAAATTAACGATATTTTTATTTACACATTTATTAACAAATAAACAAAAAATAATTATTCAAAGAGCGCACCGTATCGAAAGACGTATTATCACATTATCACAGAGAGTGTAAAGGATAAACCAAGAACTATCATATTTAAACTGCTGAATTATAAAGACAAAGAGAACATTCTGAATCATGCAAAGATGCTTAAACCTTTCGTGACGAGTATGGCGGTTCATAAAATATGTTTCTAAATGACGAGTGACCCATATGGCGGTTCATAAACAATTCTGAATACTTTAAATCATCTATAGCAATTGGAGAAAACTTTGAACTTATCTTTGAAATGTGAATAATTTCTCAAGTTAATGCTTCAAATCGTTTGTTAATTGCATTTATAGATCGCTCAAAATCAATTTTAAATAATGACAAAAACAGATAAAAAATGTAATGTCATTAATGAGGTCCTTGATATTTTTTTCAATGATAGTGGTAAAGATTTTTTTTGTTTGATCATCACTATTAATGCCTCATTTATTTAATATCAAAAACGATATGTTTACGTATTTCTTCTTTATTTGTTTCACTAGTCCCAGTAATCATGAGAAACTGTCACGGAAGACTCCGAAAAAATCCTTTGGAGGGAATGTTCCTCACACATTACTGTTCTCAAAAATCCAAAAAATGAAATCTTTTGTGACCGTCCGAGAAAAAAAAATTGGTTTGAATTTTTTCATTTATTCCTTAAAATCATGAAATGAGAACTCCGACTCTTTTTGCATTTTTACAGCATATCTAAACAAATTCTACTCAAGTACGCTTTAGCTATGGATACTAAGATGAATGTGTACACAATAATCTTTAAAATCGATTCCTAAATCAAGCCAAACAGATTATAAACTCTTGATGACTTTAGACACTCTTGCTGTTGAAGTCAATAATGCATGTTTTGAGCCACTTTGCATACTCTGGATGGTTGTTGGGCCTTTTGTATCTTTCCCAATGATATTTAAAGCTGTGATGCAGTGCCTCAGTGGCTTGCTCACTGTATTTGCCAAGTGAGTCTTTTTTTAACAGAATAAAGTCTTCCACATGAAAGAACACTGCGTAAACTTTTGGGGTGACACTGACCCCTTTGAGAGAAAGGTATGATGCTCTGAAGGCCTAAATCTTTGAAGCGAAGTAAGGATCAAGGGTGCTGCCAAAGCAGGAGGACCTTACAGCATCAAACTTTTGAAGAGTGTCAATGATGCCAAAAATATTGAAGGCACAATCCTGTATAAAGAAATGCTCAAATTTAGTAAAGAAAAACAGAAACAAAGCACTATACCATGTACTTCTGAAGAGATTAGCATAAGGTAAGTTGTAAAACTTAAAAAGTACCTGCTCTGCCAGTTGCCTCAGCTCATCTACATTCCTCAGAAGCTTACGACATTCATTGCCAGCAAACTGGTCACCATGGAAAGGCTGGCTCTTGATGTGCAGTTATCTTAGCCAATCATCAGTCTTTGGCCAAGCCTCTTCCAAGGCCTTGAAGAGGTGATTGACCACACCAAGGAGGAGGTGGAGCTCCCTGGGTGCTATGAAGGTGAGTACCAAAGAGCTGTCTGGTTTGTCGAAGAGTTGCAAGTGAATGACATTCTTGAACAGTCGTGCTTGTTTCGGATCTTGCCCATGTGCCTGAAACACAAGGATCACAGAGAAATTCTCATTACTAATTTACAAAAATCTCTTAAGTATTTAAACCACGATAATAATGTAGCAGTACCTATTAATAACAATAAGTTTTACCTTTCTTCACTCGCAAAGGGCGCCCACCAGAGGCTTGAGCCAGTTTCACAGTCCCATGTGGAGAGGCTTCCTTGGCAGCAACTACAGATGCTGCAATTTGCTCTCCAACCTCAGGGTTTTCAAGTGCAAGTGCTGTCATATTTTCACTGAAGGAGGCATTGCTGCAGTTGTGTGGCATCCCTCTTCCAATGATTCAAAGGCAGTTTGAGCACCTCCGCTGTGTTGCTTGAGGCTGTGCTGAATTTGAAGACGGTGGGTTGTCCTGAGGATGCTTTTCAAGGAACTTCATCCACCCTATCCACATGCTTGCTCTCTTGTAACTGGTCTTATCCTGATAGAGGAGAAGTCAAAGACAGTAGAAATGGTGACAGACTCTCCCCTTGCTTTTTTCCCTAATGCAAGCCTACATGTGTCACAAATGCCTCTGGGCACTCTTGAGTCACTGAAGTCTATAGGAGTTGGAAGGGTTTCTAGAACAACTTGTATCAAGTGACCTGTCACCTCTCTGACACACTTTCTCATGCAGAGAAAACAAACTGTTTTCCTGCATTCATCATGGGACTTGACTAAATTAGGCATGATCGCAAAGCAGACCTAAAGAAAATCACTACTTTTATGCATATGATTAGGGCTGTCATTGGTGACGAGCAAAAGGTGACATTGAAAATGTATTTAAAAATTAAAAAGAAAATGAGTTATTGGTCAAGAAACACCTTGTCATCATTAAATTTTTATGGAAAATTTACCTTTAAAATGGGATCCGAAGCAGATAAATTCTCATGCACAGATATGTACGTATTGCACACTTTATTTTGTCAGTGCTGTTTCCCAGAATTCAGAAAAAAAATTTTGAATAAAAATATAGCACAAAGCAAATATTTAAAGATCGGTCCTTTAGACATATTGGGAAGAACTAACAAATCCTGTCTAATAAAAAACTACATATCAGGAAATGGTATCATTTACGGCTTGTTAGAATAGATATAAAACTTTAAAAAGGATTTATATTAATATATTTATATTTTACTTATTTTTTCTTAGTAAAAATGTTTTCGGTCAAATTCATCTCAGTATTCATATCTAAAGAGTGCTTGAGTAGAATTTGTTTAGATATGCTGTAAAAATGCAAAAAGAGTCAAAATTGTCAATTCATGATTTTAAGGAATAAATGAAAAAATTCAAACTGATTTTTTTTTCTCGAACGGTCACAAAAGATTTCATTTTTTGGATTTTTGAGAACAGTAATGTGTGAGGAACATTCCCTCCAAAGGATTTTTTCGGAGTCTTCCGTGACAGTTTCTCGTGATTTCCGGGACGTGTGGTTTAAGGTTACATAGAGAAACTATATATTTTTGTTAATTTCAACATGATATATTTTGATCACGTTACTAAGATAATAAAAAATTTTTTTAAGTCTTTTAATTTTCTGAAAGCCAGTTTGAAGAAAAAAATAAGGTCTTATTTATAAAATTCTGAGTAGTAGTTTTTATTTTATACTCTTTTAATTGATCATGATCCTCGATCGTTATTTTACGCGCAGTCATATAGCTGTTTTTAACTCAGTCGCGAAAGGGTTAAAGGAACAGGCATTTTTATCAATGAAGATTTTTCATACGAAACAAACAAAATAAGACGTGAATTCTTAATTCACGTCTTATTTTAAAAAAAAGGAAGATTGCACGTAATGCTGGAAAATATGCTGTTATAGAGTACGACAAGCTAATGGTAAAAGAGTTTAATTTGTTTTGTCTTTTTTGTTTTTTTTGTTTTTAGGTGCCCCAAGAAGTCCAACGGTCTTATCACAGAGCACCGCGGATGTGCATTTAACCATGAAGTTCACGCCTCCTTCCTTACCGTGACGCGAAAACTTGTCCAGAAGCTCGTTTCGAACTTTTTTTTTTTTTTTTTTTATTATTTATTTATTTTGCCGTTGATAAATATTACAAAAAAGAAATTACAATAAAAGAAAAATCCTGGCCGGAGCAAGAAGAAGACAGGTTGTCTAATCACCGAGCCGCGTCACACAAAAATTTACATGCACAATAAATGATAAAAGACAAAAAGACAGTATAAATACAAAAACGAAAACAAATCAAATACTTCAGCAATAAAATAATTTGTTGCTAACAATCTTCCAGCAGAATAATTTTAAAAATAAAAAAGTAAAAACGACAGAAAATCATGAAAGTTATAAAAACACACAAAAAAAAATGCGTTGTTTAATTAAAAAAAAAAAAAAAGCAATATATGTAAACATAAGTATTTGGGCTGATTATTTATTATCATCAAAAATATGAACGAAAAAGACAATTTTATTTTCGTTATCTTTAATACTAATGGTTAGAAACCATTTGAACAAAAGCTAAAGAAAGTGATAAAGATTTAATTTATTTTCAAGCGATCCAAACCTTTAAATTGTTTTCAAAAAAGGTATTTGAAATCTAATATATCGAATTCCATGTTCAGTAAATACCGTTTTGAATCATCCTTAAAACTTTGCAAAGTGCAGTTTAAAACGAAGTTTTGTTTTTTACTAAAGATTGGAAGAAATTTTTTCCAAACTAAAGGTCCCCGATATTGAATTTGGTACGAACTTAATTTAAGAAGGTTTATGGGAAACACAAAGTTATTCACTGAAAATTTGGTTGGATATTTATGGGAGATTTCATTAAAGTAGGATTGAAATGTTACTGGAGAAAACCCAAGTTTTGCTTTAAACATAAATAACATTACTTGATGAATATTAAGCTTATAAATATTTAAAGCTCCAAGCTGACGTAAGAGAGGTTCGCATTGTGTTTTTCTATTTGCCCAAATACTATCCTGCAAGCATGTTTTTGTTTACTATAAATTTTTGTGATTAGTGCTACCCCAGGAAATGTTACAGTATGAAAGATAACTGTGTATAAACGAAAAATATAAATTTTTTAAAGACTCGTTATTAAGAAAAGTTTTTGTTCGGTATAACATGACAATATTTTTTGAGATCTTACCTTCAATATATTTAATATGAAATTTCCATGACAATTTTTCATCTAAGAGCACTCCCAGAAAGTTTGTAGTCAATTCCCTTTTAATTATTTTATTATTGATTAAAAGATTGGGTAGTTTAAGAGGAATATTCTCGGCTTTACTAGGTTTATGGAATAGGATAAATTTTGTTTTCTCTACATTAAATGATAGTCGGTTACTTATAAACCACTCGTTGATCTTATCTAATTCTTCGTTAAATATTTTAAAAAGAACAGTAATATCTTTGTGAAAATAAAATAAATTAGTGTCATCTGCAAATAAAATAGTATTTAATACTTTTGATGATAAATATAAGTCATTTATATAAAGTAAGAACAATAATGGTCCCAAAATAGAACCTTGGGGTACTCCACAAGTTATTAAGTTGTTTTTTGAGTCTTTTGTTTCTTTAAGTACAAATTGCTTTCTGTTAGTTAAGTATGATTTAAACCAAAGTAAACTTTGATTTTTAACACCATAGTTTTCTAATTTTTTCAAAAGAATTTCATGATTTACTGTGTCGAAAGCTTTGGATAAATCAATAAAAAAAACCTATTGTATAGCAATCACTATTAAATCCATTTGATATATGCTTAACCAATTCAATTATTGCATGGTTAGTAGAATGATTTTTTTTAAAACCGTATTGATTTTTATAAAAAATCTTATTTTCAGATAGATATTTATAAAGTCTGTTGTACATAATGCGTTCAATTAGTTTAGAAAAGCAGGGTAAGACTGAGATTGGTCTGTAGTTTGAAATATTGATCTCATCATCAGATTTGAAAATAGGTGTTATTTTTGCAATTTTTAGTTTATCTGGAATATGACCTGATTTAAGGGAGAGATTAAAAATATGGAATAATGAGGGTTCGATAATATCAAAAACAGATTTAATTACATTAACATTAATTTGATCTATACCTGCACTTTTATTTTTTTTCAGACTATTAAAAGCAGTATGTAGTTCACTTTTGGTTAAAATCGGTTCTTCCATAATTAAATCAGTTGTTGCATGATATGAATCAAATTTTTTTTGACCAACTGGAATTTTCACAACTAGGTTTGGGCCAACATCAAGAAAAAAATTGTTTAATTTCTGAATAATAACTACTTTATGATGAATCATTTTTCCCTCAATAATAAGTTTTTGTGGTAAGTTATTTTTTCCAATTTTATTTTTCGCAATTAAGTCTCTAATAACACTCCATGTTTTTTGAGGGTTTCCTTTGTTTTTTTCAAGCAGTTTAGCATAGTAATTTACTTTTGATCGTTTTTTAGTTTTTTCAAATAAACTTTTATAATTTTTGTAACTAGTTTCATTTTTATAAGTTTTTTTTTTTAAATATTTATCATACAATTTTTGTTTTTTCCTTGATGATTTTAGTAGGCCTTTGGTCATCCATGGGGATACAATCGACTTTGAGTTTATTACTTTCACTTTTAAAGGAAATGCCTTATCATACATTTTAGAAAATTGGTTTAGAAATAAATCATAAGCATTATTTACATCGTGTGATTGCAGTACAAGATTCCAATCGACGTAATTATTTAATAAATTTTTAAATTGGCATATGGAACTTTCATTGATTTGTCTCATGAATACTGTTGATTTGTGGGTAGCATTATTTAGAGTAACGCTCTCAGTAATAAGGAATATTGGAAAATGATCGGTTAAATCAGTCTTGATTATACCAGTTTTAAAACGGCTATTATGAAAATTGTTAGTTATAACATTATCTAATAATGTCGATGATTTTTTAGTTACTCTTGTTGCTTTGTTTATAGTTGGGATAAGGTTGTATTCGAGAAGAATATCAATAAAAGTTTTTGCTTCACTATTTAAGGCATGGTTGAGTAAGTCAATGTTGATATCCCCAACTACGTAAACATGCTTTTGCAATATATTTTTTGTGTTTAGGAATGTGCGCAGATAAGTTTTGAATGTTTTTAAACTACCAGCTGGTGTTCTATAAATAGCATTGATTATAAAATTATTAGCTAATTTATTTATTATCTCAACGCATAATGCCTCACAATCTGTATTGTTTACATTAAGATCTTTACGCTGAATAAAATCAATAGAATTGTGAACGTATATGCTTATACCACCACCAACGCAAATATCGCGCAATTGATGAACTGATGTATAGTTTCTTAACTCAAAATTAGAATTTGTTTCATTGCTTTTAAGCCAAGTTTCTGTGTAACAAATTATTTTAAAATCATGATTAAGTTCTCCCAATAAACACTTAAAGTTCTCGAAGTTTTTATTCATACTTCGAATATTAATATGCAATATTGAAAATTTATTCTTATTCTCACAGAGATATTGAATAGATTCAGGTATTGAATAGTACTCACTTTCTAATAAGGTTTCAGTATGATTATCAGAGTTATTATCGCTAAAAACAATATTTTTAGCATTAATATTAGAAGAGAGATTATTCTCCATTTCTAAAAGTTAAACTAAAATTTGAAAAACTAAAAAAAAAATAAAAATAAAGTATCGTTAAAAGAAATATAAAATATTTACGTTGCTTTTAGAGACCATTCGCGAACCACCAACTTGTCGTATGAAATATACGCAAACATTCCAGCTTCTCGTGCTTTTTTCATGCCCGCCTGTAATTCTTTTCTAATTAGCATCGTCTCCGCGCAATAATCCTCATTGATATAAATATTTTCCCCTTTCAATTTCCGAGAGTTTTTTAGAATGTTTTCCTTGTCTTTATAATTGAGCAATTTCAAAACTATGGATCTGACTTTTTTATTGTCTCTGGAACCAGTTCTATGTGCCCTTTCTATTTTTATATCTTTTAACCCAAGAGTTTCTTCAAATAATTTTAACACTTTAGCCTCACTATCACTCCAACTTTCATTTTTGCTTTCCTTTAAACCATCAACTCTCAGATTGTTTTTTCTGAATCTATCTTCTATTTCTCTAAGCTTACTTTTTAGTTTTAATATCTCGCTGTTGTCTTTTAGCTTTGAACTTATCTCTTTTGTTTTTGATTTCACAAGTTCAAATTTTTCTGAAGCAATATCGTCATTGATTTGAATAAATTTTTTCATTTCAAGTAAATCATTTTCTAAGGAGACGACTTTTTTATTTGTTTGTTCTAAATCATTTTCGAATTTATTTATTTTTATTAGGTTCTTTATATTTTCTTTTTCGTACATGTCAAGTCTCTCAGTGAACATATTCAAGTTCGCAGCTGTTAAAGACGCAAAGCTTTTCTCTTGTTTTTTCAAAAATTTTTTGGTTTCATCTAAGTTTGCATTGCTTTGTTTTTCAAGTAAATCTGCAACAAATTTCTCAATACTTTCTAAATCCATATTATTATGTTATCTTGATAATGTGATATTTTTATTCAGTCTTCTTTTTTATTTTTATTATAATTATAATAACTAATAAAAGAAAAAACTATTATTTTTTATTTTTCTATATTAAACTTCTTCCGTTCACACGTCTGCTCTTGTTGATTGCGTATTGCGTATAAGTTCTTTAAAAGCTCTCAGCAATTGCGTTGATTGGTTTGTTTGCCAACCAACAGGCAGTGAAAAATCAATTGTGTTTCAATGTCTATCCTTTTTTACCTTCACTTTAAACTTGTTAATAAAATTGCAATCACCTGATAGTATTCGATATGAATATGTATTAAGATGTGCAATAATAAAGTTTTAGTTGCTTCTCCGTTTCTAAGTTGAATGAAAGATCAAGAAAACATTCTTAGTAAAAAGGGAATCAAAGTAGCTTCTTTAAAGCATAATCAACAGAGAAAAAATATTGAAGATCATCAAACAGAGGTAATAATTATCATTGAGTTGCGAACAAAAATACTTACGCCTCCGCCACAATATTTTTTTCGCGGTTGATGAACTTGGATCTCCTGCTTTGAAAGCAAGCGCTCTAACCACTGCGCCACGGCCGCAATTTGAGGGTTATTAGTAATTATTTTTTAAATTTTTTCTAATTATTAATTTATTTTTATTTATATCTTAAATAGAGGAGCCCCATGAATTTAAATTTTCTTTTGATAATCTTAATGATAATGACACTGATACAAATTGTTTCGACAAATTTAGTTTTGAAAGTAAATACTACACGGTTTGGGAATCTGCACCATATTTAATTAAAAAAATAAAGAAGCGTTTTCAATACTAAATATTAACATCCGAAGTCTAAATAAAAATTTTAAAAACTTTAAACTTTTCTTGGATGGAATAAAACATAATTTTAGCATTATTTGTATAACAAAAACGTGGTGCAAATATGATGAACAAAATTTACATTTTTAATTAATTAATTACAATTCATCAACCGCGAAAAAAATATTGTGGCGGAGGCGTAAGTATTTTTGTTCGCAACTCAATGATAATTATTACCTCTGTTTGATCATCTTCAATATTTTTTCTTTGTTGATTATGCTTTAAAGAAGCTACTTTGATTCCCTTTTTACTAAGAATGTTTTCTTGATCTTTCATTCAACTTAGAAGCGGAGAAGCAACTAAAACTTTATTATTGCACATCTTAATACATATTCATATCGAAAACTATCAGGTGATTGCAATTCTATTAACAAGTTTAAAGTGAAGGTAAAAAAGGATAGACATTGAAATACAATTGATTTTTCACTGCCTGTTGGTTGGCAAACAAAACAATCAACGCAATTGCTGAGAGCTATTAAAGATTATTTTTGGTAATCCTTCAAAGATATAATACAAAATAACTCACAAACTATTTAAAAGCATACTGTAAATTATCCTTTTCGCTTGTCATATAGCTTCTGAATAGCACTGATAATTTAATAAAATAAACTTAACCGCATTTTTAAAATAAAAACCCCCGAAACATTACGATATTTCATAAAGATCAAAGCAAAGCCGCATGAACATATTTGTTCCGGTAGATGATAAATTACATTAGCGCAAAAACCAAAGTTTTCTCGTCTGACTTCCCAAAGTTCACGGGAAAAAAAAAGTCAGACGAAACATCGTCTACATTGTCCCAAGAAATGAACTATGCGTTAATGAAACAGGTTGTGAGTCATTATTCATTGAAATTGTTAATAAAACCACAAAAAACATAACAATTAATACTACTTATAGGAAACCGGCTGGAAATTTAAAAGTGTTTAAAACTCTTTTAAATACATTTTTAACTTAAGTCAGTAATAAACGAAAGCATGAATACATAGTCGGGGATACCAATTTGGACTTGATGAGACATGCTTCAAATAACGTTAAATATTTTATAGATACTCTTCTTCAACATAATTCCAACAATAAATTAATAAAACTTTACTGAGTTATAATAAAACTTTACTGAGTTAAATTTTATGAATTTGAGGTTGCTTTTAAGTCATTAAAACGTAATAAAGCTACTGGGAATGATAATATTAACACAAATATTGTGATTGATTCCTACGATGTTATAAAAGATATTCTTTACAAAATCTTCAGAGCATCCATTGCACAAGGGTCTTTTCCAGATAAACTAAAAATAGCAAAAGTAACTCCAATCTTTAAGACAGGGGATCGTACAAATATAACAAATTATCGCCCTATTTCAGTTCTTCCAGTTTTTTCAAAAAATTATGAAAGAATAATGTACAACTGAATCTACTCTTATCTTGTTGAAAATAAAACTCTATACAAAAACCAATTTGGTTTCAAAAAAAATGATTCAACCGAGCATGCCATTCTTCAACTTACGCCCAAAATAACTGACTCTTTTAAAGACTCTTGTTTTACACTAGGAGTGTTTATTGATTTGTCTAAGGCATTTGATACCATCAATCATCAATTCCTGTTAAAAAAACTAATATCATATGGTATTAAAGATAAAGCCCTATTATGGTTTGAAAGTTATCTTACTAACCGTAAACAGTTTGTTTACAATAAAGTTTCTATATCTCATCTATTAATGAATATGACATGTGGTGTTCCACAAGGATCCATACTTGGTCCACTTATTTTTTTAATATACATAAATGATCTTCATAAATCATCAAACTTAACAACAATAAATTTTGCAGATGACACTAATTTGTTTTGTCTCATAAAGAAAATAATATGCTTTTTACTAATATGACAAATTAATTAAAAAAAGTATCTGTTTGGATTAAACAAAATAGATTGTCTCTAAATATAGAAAAAACTAAATGGGCATTTTTTTATCCACCTTCAAAAAAACAGAAACTGCCTCATATTATGCCAGACCTTTTAATTGATAATATAATAATAAAAAGAGAAAAAGTTACTAAGTTTCTTGGAGTATATATTGATGAGAATGTATCTTGGAGAAATCATATTGATAATACCTCCAATAAAGTTGCTAAATGCATCGGAATTCTCTATAAAACAAGAAATATATTATGTAAACACCAGTTAACACAATTATATTATTCATTTATACATAGAACAAAGCTAAAATCTCTTTACCTTCATCAGAAACACGCAGCCCGCGCAATAAATTTTTAAAATCGTTTTTTTCATACGAAACAACTTTTTAAAGAAATGAATATTTTAAATGTATACTAACAAAATGTCTTTAATATTTTATGTTTTATGTTTAAATGTAGAGAAAATTTGTTGCCAAACGTATTACAAAATCTTTATTGTATGAAACCTAAAAACAAATATAATCTTCGAATTAATAACAATCTTATTGCCCCTTTTTGCCATAAAAGCAAGGACCAGTTTTTTGTTTCTTATCGACGTCCTTATCTCTGGAACAAAATAGTCTTACCAAATTTTGATTTTTCTAATCAACTGATTTTTGCTTCATTCAACATTTTATCTTGCCTTTTTAACATTTTATTTTGGTTTTTGAATGTTTTTGCATAAAGGTGTATTATTATTTTACTAAAGACATTGTATTTTTATTAAAAAGTAACCATATATTGTAAAGGGTTTCATGACAAGATCCTCATGATCTTCTAGAAGTCCTGTCGTTACTAATGTAAAAATTATAAAATATAATTGGTTATTGTAATATTTTTAAACGGTAAAATATCAACAAAAAAAAAAAGCCAACCAGAATAATTAAAAACTTATCTACATTACTAGATAATATAATCACCAACAATTTTTATAAAAACCCTATTTATACTGGTATAATGAAGACAAACTTATCAGATCATTTTGCTACTTTTCTAATTACTAAAATATTACAATTAACAATAAGCCTTCAAAAACTATTATTTACAAGAGGCAGATCAATAAAAACTCCTTAAAACAATTCCAAGACCTTTTAAAATATAAGATTGATTGGGACCTTATACCGAAATCAAGTGAGGCAAACAATGCCTTCGAACTATTTCTTCATCATTTTTGTAATCGTATGAAAATGCGTTTCCTGAGAAAAAATTTTTATAAATACCAAGTCATTTCTATGTCCTTGGATGTCTAAGGACCTACTAAAATCCTCGAAGAAAAAAAAAGTTTTATGAAAAATTCTCAAAAAGTAAAACTTATAAAAATGAAACAAACTATAAACATTATAAAAATGTATTTGAAAAAACTAAAAAAAACTCCAAAAAACTTTATTACTCAAAGTTGTTAAAAAAAAACTAACAGAAACACTATAAAGACGTGGAAGGTAATAAAGAAAGTATTGGCAACTCAAAATATTATGAAAAAAATAATCTGCCAAAAAAATTTTAGTAAATGGTAAATTTATATACGATAAAGCAATAATTGCCCAAAATTTGAACAGCTTCTTTCTTAATATTGGGCCTGAAAAAACTCCCTCAAGTTCTTCTTCATATGATTTATATTTAAAAATCTATGATGAAGTAATGGATGAATCTAAACTAGATATTTATGAGTTGCGATCTGCTCTAGATAGTCTTAAAAACAACACTAGTGCAGGTTTTGATCAAATTAGTGTGCATGTTGTAAAATCAGTTTTCAATATTATAGAATCCTCTCTATATCACATTTTTGATTTTTCTATTAAATCAAGTACTGTTCTAGAAAAAATAAAAATTGCACAAGTCTCACCTATTTTTAAATGTGGTGATGATACAAATTACAGACAAATATTCAAAACTTCAAATTACAGACAAATATTGGTTCTGCCATGCTTTTCTAAGTTACTCTAACGCATAATGTACAATAGGCTTAACAGCTACTTAACGGTAAACAACATGTTGTTCAATAAGCAACTTGGTTTTAAAACAAATCACTCAACCGATCACGCTTTGACCGAGCTAGTAACCCATGTAACAAATGTCTTCAATGATGATTGTTTGAAATTAGGAGTTTTTATTGATCTATCTAAAGCCTTTGACACCGTCAACCATGTCATTCTTCTTAAAATACTTGAAAATTATGGAATAAAAAACCAAATAACTTTTTCTGGTTTAAAGAATATTTATCAAGCAGAAAACAGTTTATACAATATGAAACAGGTAAAACGTTCAAAAATATATCGACATGCTGAGTTCCTCAAGGCTCGATTTTAGGACCGTTACTATTTTCACTTTATATATATGATATATTTTTTACATCAAGCTTATTAAATTTTATTTTATTTGCGGATGACTCCAAACTGTTTTATTCACATAGAGATATTAAAACGCTTTTTACAGTGGTTAATGAAGAGTTAAACAAAGTAAACGAATGGTTTATAAGTAATAAACTATCACTTAACGTAACAAAAACTAAGTATATACTATTTCATACACAAAATAAAACAGATAATCTTCCCCTAAAATTACCTGATCTGAAAAATAAATAAAATAAACAAACATCTAGACAAACATCTGTAAACTTCTTAGGTGTTATTTTAGATGAAAATTTATCTTGGAAGACTCATATAAGCTCTCTGGAAAGAAAACTTTCAAGAAATAATCTAATAATGTATAAAGCAAAATCATTCTTAAACATTAGGTCTTTAAAAAATTTATATTTTTCATTTATACATAGTTATTTAACTTACGGAAATATTGTATGGGTAAGCACAAACTACACAAAGTTGAAAAAAACTTATTCAAAACAAAAACATGCATGCAGAATTGTATATGGAACACAAGAAATGTGCCTTGCGAGCCACTTCTAAGTAAGCTTGAATCATTAAACGTATACAAAATTAATATATATTTAGTCTTACAATTCATGTAAAAAATAAAACACGAACTCCAACAATATTTCATCAATATTTTAGTAAAATAAGCCATAAATACCCCACCAGGTTTTCCAAAAGCAATTTTGTAACTCCAAAATTTAATCTAAAGTTATGTTCTTATTCTACTTAGTATTAGGGACCTTTTTTATGGAAAAGTTTTAAACAGATTGTTTATAATAAAAAACAAACACTTCCGCAATTCAAAGCTAATTTAAAATATCATTTAGTAAATATGGATTTTAATATTCTAAATATTGCCAGTCTTTTTTAGAAGTTATCAAAATAAATTTATGATACATTACCTTAAACTTCTTTAATATGTAACTACTAAAAAACTAAAAATAATAAGAAAATCAACTATTATTATTAAGAATATCAACATTTTTATTACACTTCTTTAATTTGTTTACTTTTGAATTTTTAGTCTTGAAGTTTAAAAAGATTTATTTTTTTGTTTTATTTAATCTAAACATGCAGTACCTTTTTGTAAATTATCTTGTATCTATTTTATTTTTGACACTTTTTTATATTTTATGTTTGCAAATCAAGACATGCTCCAAATGGAAATCAAAAATGCCGGTTCGCAGGGTCCTATATATATATATATATATATATATATATATATATATATATATATATATATATATATATATATATATATATATATATATATATATATATATATATATATATATATATATATATATATATATATATATATATATATATATATATATATATATATATATATATATATATATATATATATATATATATATATATATATATATATATATATATATATATATATATATATATAACTTGCAAAGTTAACGCATTAAAGCGCTAATAATCTAACGCAAGTTAAAAAAATTAACGCAGATCAAATTTTCTAAATCATTAACTTTTTTGGCGATTAGATCAGATAAGATCATAAATTTTTTTGGCGATGCTAATTTTGATTAGCATCAAAAAAATTTTTTTGAGAAATAATGAAATTTCTATACTACTTTCTTATTTCTAATTAATGTTTACTCACGTGATGACGCCGTTTTGTTTTGTTTTATTTGTCTCAAATTTGTCTCTCTAACCTTATACTTTTTGTTTTCGAAATTGTTTTGATTGCATTGTTATTTTGTCAATTAATTTATTTGAAATATATTTTCTATTGGTACTGATAACGGTAGAAACATTGTAAAGGCTGTATCAAGTTTTTCCTTGAAACATCTTTCATGTTTCGCAAATACCGTCCAGGTAATTATAAAATCTGTTATTGAGGAGACTGCATTTGACAAAACACTACCTAAATGTCGCAGAACTGTTGGACATTTTAGTCCAGCAAATAATATAGAACTACATGAAAATCAGATTGATCTCGACCTGCCACAAGAAAGTCTAATTCAGCATGTTTTTACAAGGTGGAATAGCATGTATGATATGCTGAGACGTATGTTGAAACAAAGAAAAGCCATCACAGTAACACTTGATGAGCAAAACCATCGCTTACAGACTTTGACAGAAAGAGAGTGGGAAAAAATGGAAAAAATTACTGATGTTTTGCAACCATGCAAAGTGGCTTCAGAATTGTTAGGTGGTAACAAATATGTATCTAGTTCGGTGGTTTTACCAATTATATGCCACTTATCACGTGAAATGGTTATTCAAGATGACGATCCTCGTTACATCGCGCTATTTAAAAAAAAATTTTTAAATGAAATGGAGCTCAGATTTAATGATTTTTCGAATGATAGTTGGTTGCAAATCTTATCAGCATTAGATTCAAGATTTAAAAATGGATCGTTTATAGCTTCAAATAAAAGATCAAATGTCTGGCAGAGATTATCAAGGCTTCTTGAATTTGTTCCAGAGCTCAGACCAGTCAATCAATAGAACCAGAACCAAAAGAGGTGAGCATTTTGTAGTAATAAATTTGATATTGTTTTTTTATTGAACTATTCTAACGACATAATAATGGATTTAAAATTGCATTTATTAAAGTAATCTTTTTTTTTCGGATAAAATTCTATGAGTACTATAATAATAATTGAAATAGTTAAATAATGTCTATATGCTTTATTAATGGTAATATTTGAATAATTATTTTGTAACAGGCATCAGCAAAAAAGCTTAAAATGGCGTTCAATCTACCAGATTTGGATGAAGTTGATTCCCCAAATGAAGATGAATTGATATCGAAAAGAACCCTGCGCTAAAATGGATTCAGATCCTCTTCAGTGGTGGAAGCTACATCAAGGTTTATATCCTCGATTAGCAGCAATTGCGAAGAAATATTTGGCAGTTCCAGTGACTACAGTTCCATGCGAAAGACTGTTTTTAACTACTGGATTTATTGCTGACAAGCACAGATCATCATTGCTGCCAGATTCACCGAACATGTTATTATGTTTAAAAGACTGGCTTTAAAAAAATTTTTATTTCAAAATTTTCAAATATTTTATTTTTATTGGTTGTATTAAAACTTTTTCATGACGTTTTATCATTTGCATGTAAATAGATCAAATGATTTAAAAAACTTTTCCTGTTTGTTTCTTTATTTAATTTAAATTATAATGTTCGATTAATCGCGCGATTAATTATGATCAAAATATTTAAT
Source organism: Hydra vulgaris (assembly GCF_038396675.1). Lineage (NCBI taxonomy): Eukaryota > Metazoa > Cnidaria > Hydrozoa > Anthoathecata > Hydridae > Hydra > Hydra vulgaris. Next base: position 54,046,022 of record NC_088932.1, on the reverse strand, counting down.
CATGTGATTAATTGCCATTAAAAATTTTAATCGCATTTAAGCCCTAAAATATATATATATATATATATATATATATATATATATATATATATATATATATATATATATATATATATATATATATATATATATATATATATATATATATATATATATATATTTGATAAGAAAACTTTTGTTTCAAAGCAACAATTAAGTGGACGAGAAAGTGGATTTATATAATTTTCATTTCTGTCTACTACTTCAACTACAACTGGTTCAATCATTTTGACTATGTTTTATTTGGACTGAACTCGACACTAATATATGAGGAACTAGAACATGACTGTTTAACAGAAAAATTGTCTTGATTCTGATCAACTATGGTGTTATAGTATGTAATGGAGTTTACTTTTGATTTATATTTTTCAAGTAAAGGCTGACTGTGTGGAGTCAGTATTTATTGTACTATTCCTATTTAGAGGTTGATAGCTAGGGAAGAAAAGAATAACTTTATGTCTAGAATCGTATCCAAGGTTTTCAGCGAGATACGGATTTTGTAATGTAGGTTCTTTATCTTTAAAATGATTGGAGCAAACTCGTGCATCTTTCTTTCGTCAAAAAAAATCAGTTGTTCCAGGAGTTTTTAGGCGGTTCAAGAACCAAATTTTACGTTAGAAAGGAGATTATTTTATAGTTGGAAAATATATATCCACTTTCCTCTTTTTTAGATTTATGTTTTGTGCATATTTCATGTTTCCACTTCATAAGTCATAACTTCCATTTGAGCAACTTTTTACGACACAATGATATGCGCCAATAACTACTTATTAAAACTAATGAAGAATAATGACGGTTTAAATTCAAAAAGTTTTTATCTTAAAATAACTATTTCCGATAGAAGTATCTTCTATGCTAAAAAAATATCTTCTATGCTAAAAATAACTTTGCTCCTTTATAAAATGTACCATTTTTAATGTTTGTTTACTCGAAATTTTAAATAGTGATCGACGGAAACAGAAAAAAAGCCTAAACCGAAATAAACCGAAATTTCGGGTACACTAGTTTGGTGTCGAAACCGATATTCGGGCAAATATTTTACCGAGACCGACATTTCAGCTAATCAAAATTAATTTCATTAGAAAATTTTATTTAAAAATGCAATTTTACATATACTGTTTTTTTTATACGTGTTAAATGTTTTCATGTAGAATTGATTACACGTGTTCACAAATTAAGATTTAATACATAAGTTGGCATTCTAAGTTAATAGCGAAAGTTAACAACTGGTTTCAATTTTCTCTGCAAAACAAGAACTTTTCGAGGTATTTCGTGAAAATTCTTAAAACTTTTGTGATAATTCTCAAAATGTTTTGTGAAAATACTCAAAAGTAACTATTTTTCTAAATAAGATAAAAATTTAAAATCTTACAAATTTTTCGGTATGTGTTTCAACCGAAATTTTTTGCTTTTTACCGAATTTATAAAAAAAACCGAAACTAAAATTTCGTCCGAAACCGATACCAAAACAGAATTTTGGTCGATCACTAGTTACAACTTTTAAAAATTTCGAAAACCGTATATTAACTCAGAGCTTTGACAAACTAAGCTGCTGCGCGGATAAACAAGTTGAGCGCAGTACTAACAGGCACGTGACGAAGATGGAACTTATTTTTTCTAGTGGGCAAAAGACGTGTTTTAGAACTATAATATAAACGTACTAAAACGTATTTATATGTTAAACATTTAAAATACGCCTTATTAACGTTGCAAAGCCTTTACCACTACACCACTACAGAATTTGTTGTTCTGGTAAGATCATTTGTATTATAACAAATTTTAATTACTTACAGAGGATTTGGATTTTATTTTGACGATTTAAGTTGAAATGAGAGTGGAGCTTTTTTAAGTAATTAGCGCCAATCACCCTCGGCAAATAAAAAACAAAACTATTGAATATAAGTTAAATTAGAAGTTTACATAATAACAAAACAAATAAATAAACTTCTGTAGAAAAGACTGAAAATTTCTAGCTTTTTCACTTAGAAAGCAAAAAGAAACTAAAAACAAATAATAGATATGTACATCAAAAATATTGTTATAAATGAAAAGTGTATGAATATTATTCCAATAAACACTGCTAATATAATTTTATTTAAACAAACTTAAATTTCAAGTCTTTTAGTGACTTGTCAATAACTTTTATGCATACTTTATTTTAAAATAGATTTTAAAAAAGTGTAAAAAAAAAAAAGTTAAGCAATAATATTTTATATGTAGTTTCAAAGTGGATTGGTTAATAAAAAAATTAATAAGTTTGTTACGATTATCACTACTAAAATGAAAACTAACGATATATATATATATATATATATATATATATATATATATATATATATATATATATATATATATATATATATATTTATGTATATTATTATTTACAAACACACTTGAAAATTGTCAGGAATAAAAGAATATTTATTTTGATGAGACAAATATGATCAAATAAAAAAAAATTCGCGACGTTCGTAAAACAGAAAAAAAAAATATCATTCTTTAACAAGATCATACTGAACAAATTGTTTTAATCTTTCTAAGTATTGACCATACAGCTCAACATCATTGTGACCGGCACCTTCAACCCACAAAGGTTCGACTGCTTTAGGAGATTTTTCATAAATAGCCAATCCATGAGAAAAATCTATAACTTCATCTTCTGTGCCGTGAATTACCAAAACTGGTGAGGAGATTTTGTGGCACTTTTCAATGCTAAATGAATATTATATAGCAACATTAAATAACGTCAATATAAAAAACTTTATAACACAAAAAGTATTCAAAGAATTTTCCTTGTAAAATTTTTAAGAATTTTATTTAAAAAAATAAAATTTGCCACGTTACTACCACCTCGCATTAGACTATAGCAATACCACTTATTAAAAACCTCTTTATCAAAAGGATACAAAGAGTGTTGTTTTTGAAGTTTTAATTGATTTTAGCTCAATTAAATTAATCTAGGCAACTATACCAATTTGTACCAATTGTTAAATTTAATAATTAAGCGATTCTGTACTTTTAGTAGTAGTATAAAAAGGTAAAGGAAAAGAAGTCAATATTAAAAAAAATTAAAATATAATAACCAGCATAAGTTGTGCCTGCAGAATAAAACTGAATGGAAAAAGTTGTTTTTAACCAGATATAACCCATTAATTCACATTTTTAAGCGTAGGTTTAAAAAAGCTAAACACTTTATCTTCAAATTTCATAGAAAAACTAACTAATTTTTTTACATCCAATGTAAAAATAAAAATACTTTCCTGCATATCATTCCTATTACGGAACTTAAAAGAACAGCAATTTAGAAAAATAAAGTTTTGAGAGCATGATAAATTAACTTTCATTTTATTTTAGAAAACTCACAGTGGTGTATTGGTACAGTCGCCATACAAGATTAGACAACTATACCTTTTGAAGGCTGAAACAGGTAACAAGCTTTAAAATAGTTTACATATACAAGATTTTAAACATTTTAACAATAAAAATGTGTATATAAAATTCTTTGCTAAACAGGCTAGCACAAAAGCTGTACGTGATTTAAAATGAGACAAATGTTTTTATTTTCACAAGGACAAACTAAATGCTATTAATGGTGCAACGGTCTTTAATTCTTAATAATGAAGTTTGTTTGCTTTTAAATCAACTCCACAATTGTAGTTTGGGTTTCCATAATGCCATTTTCTTATTTAAATAACTCACAAAAATAAATTATAGTTTTTTATATTAGTGTATTACTTTTCCTATATAAGTTTCCATTGTCACAGGTAAGAAACTTGGTCTGCACTTATGTGAGGTATATGCATCATTGCAGAAGAATTTTAACAAATTTTTACAGTAACCTGTTTTGTGTATCAAAAGTATTTTTCTTTGATAACAACATTAGAAAAATTTATACCAAATTGTATTACATATACAATTGTATTATTACTGTATTAAACATTAAACTAAAAACATTTAACTAATCAATCAAAGTCAGATTAATATAATGCTTTTCTTTTAAAAACAATTTTTTATTAATGACTGATTTATATATATACATATATATATATATATATATATATATATATATATATATATATATATATATATATATATATATATATATGTATATATATAAATTTACTTCTTCCAAAGCTTCACCTCTGAGGGGCCACTGTAGTCTACTCAAATTTTTTTTTTGCAACCCAATGTCTCAACCCTCAATTCTAAACATCTTGTTAAACAAAGTCACTGCGTGGAGAAACAGGTTAAGCGCACTTCCAAAGAGTGGACTCTGAATATTCTAGCCTAGTTCCCAATCCACTGCATTAATTGTTAACCTACTTATTATAGATATCAACTTAATATCTAAAGGTAGATTAAGCTCATAATCAACTTAACTGTTTACGACTCCTACTCTATGCTCCACCAATGTTGTTTAACTAACTTTTATCTATTTTACAATTATTGTATAACTGATTGATAAGTAATATTATAGTATTTTAAGTATATTTTATTGGAGTTAAAAATTAGGTGATTAATTATATCTTTAAGAACAAACATGAAAAAAATTTAAATCTTAAATAATTTATTTTTTTACTTTGGAAAAGTATTTTTTATCACTAATGGGAAATTTACCTTAAATTAAAAACAAGATCCTCAAATTGTGAAGGGAACACTTCAACAAATCCCTAATACTAAAGTGTTAAAATAAAATCACTTGAATTGTTCTTGGAAACATACAAATGGAAAAGTTAATGATAAACTGTAATATGGCATTTCTTCAAAGGTTTTAAACAGTAGATATGCAGGTTTGCAACCAAATGATAACCTGAAGAATTGTTATTAATGAAATAAAATCTTTCTTTTAAGCAAATTTTATTATTTAAATTATAAATTCAATAATAAATGTAGTAATAAAATATATTTCCTACAAAATTACATTTAGTACAATGATTCACAAGTCTTTTAAAGGAAGTTTTGCTTCTTTTAAGCAAAAAAAAGTCTGGTTTGGTCTCCAAAAAAAAGTCTCCTTTAGCCTGCTAATATTTAAAATGGTAACTGAAATAACTAAATTAGTACTTAAGTTATTTTGTAGGTGCAAGGTGTTTGGAAGAAATGTCTTTAACTAGTTCTACATGACTTTTCTTAATTTTAATACCCTTAGTGAAATCAGATCATTGTTGCTAAAAGCAATAGATAATGGTGTCACAGGTTATTTTGGGACGAGAACATTTATGATAACTAATCTAATACACGCATAATTCTTTAAGAATTTCTCAATATACAAATTTATCTTAAACTTACATTACTCTCAAAAGTATTTGATAAAATCTGTTGCTGAATTTTCAAGCATGATATTTTATTTGTATTGTTTTAAATATAATAATTAAAACAATTCCTTCAATGCATTATAATATTTCAGATGTGTATGGTGATATAGCTTAGTTTAGGTTTATACTACAAAATTTTTATTTTCAATACATGATAATGAATGATATACATGACAATAATAATGTCAGGACTTTTAATTGATAATTTAAATCAATCTAGATTTGACAAATTAATTGTCAACCATAATCAGTGTGTTTAGGTCAACACAACATGTTATCACAACTTAAAGTACAAATAACTTTTGTTTGTACTTTAATTCGTGATAAGTTAAAAAGTAAATAAAGCCCTTGCTCCCAGCGCTTTAACTGGCAAGTCAATGTATGCACACTCATTTTTTCTAATCCCTCTTCCAGTATGATGTCATCAATCATGACATCATACTTAAGTATGATGTTTACTTTAATTTAATATTTATTTAATTTAATTTAATTTATTTAATCTAATTTATTTAATTTAATATTTATTATAATATTTATTTAATTCAATATTTATTATAATTTAATTTAATATTTTAATTTAATATTTAATTTAATATTTAATTTAATAAATTTAATAATATCATTCAAAGTTTTCCAACTGAACAATATTTAACTGAATAATTGCACAACATTACAATAGTTGCCTTTTTTTTAAAAAAAAACAATATTGTTTTTAGGGACACCCTAATAAACATACACACACATATTTTTTCTGTACAACACTACACAATTTTTTTCATGCCACGACAATGATCACTATTGAAAGCTAACCCACCACCATCATACCAAGCTATGCATCAAAAACATTTTCACCGCATTGGCCCAAAGAAAGAAAAAATTAACTTTTTAACTTAATAAATTAACTTAAAAAACTGAAACTAAAATAGTTTTAAAATCATTTAAAAGCGTTTTTTTGCATAATATAAATGGCTGTAAAAGGCTGCAAGCAACCACTATTAGAGTTGGAAGTTACTGGAAGAGAAAAGATGAAGTTTAAAAATCAAGATAACAATTCACAGACAATTTTAAAGATTGCAAATTATATGAATCAGGAAAACAAGATGAAGGGAGCAAATTCCAAAGAACTGATGTTGAAGGAAAAAAACTAGACGAATAAAAGATTTTGGAGCACTTTAAAACAGTCACAGTAAAAGGGTGAGACTTAATTGAATGACAAGTAACATGAGAATGAATTTTTGTAGATGACATAAGAGACACTAGCTTTTTAGAGCAGTGCCCATTAGAGTATTTATAGAAAAGAGAAAGAGAAGCAACATTATGACAATGTGACAATGATTGGAGGTTGGCTGCTAGAGTAGGTTCAACTATGTTTACAATGCATTTGTGCACCTTGTCTAAAAGAGAAAGGGCATCATTAGAAGATCTGCCTCAAATATGGCAACAGTATTCCATAGAAGGACGAATTAGAGATTTATAGAGATAAAAAATAGAATTCTGAGTAAGAAAGTGGCAAGATAAAGAGATTAGGAATTGCCAATTTTACTAATTCTATATTTGGTTTCCTAGAAAGATTGGAAGTTAAAAATGTAAGAAGATCTAGACTGTTGCAATAACAATTAGTTGAAGAAAAATGAATTTGATCTGAGTTAAAGTTAAGAGAGCCCCATGTTGTAGCAGAAGTGAGATCCTTTTCAACCTCAGATGCCTGATCCAAGCAATCAGAACTTCTTATCAAGTCAAGAGTAAATGGCAGTATAGTCAGCAAACACCTTAAAATTTCTGGGAGATCATTATTGTAAATTTAAAAAAGTATAGGGTGAAGGTATGAACCTTGAGGAATTCCTGATGTTACAGGAAATGAAGAAGAGTGCTGTCCATCAAGGACAACTTTTATAATGTGATTGGTAAGGAAGCATTCAATAATCTTAAAAATATTACATGATACACTGTAAGAAAAGAGCATATGGAGAAGACCAGCATGCCAAACTTTATCAAAGACTTTAGCAATGTCGAAAGTGATAGCCTTAGCCTCAACACATCTATCTAATATACAATTAATTATAATAATCTCTGCAACAAACCCAGGTTTATATAAGGACATCATTTTTTTTCAGTGACATGGACTGGGGAGGGGGAGGGAGAATGTTCTTTAAGTAGCTTTTCCCACTCCCTCACCCCCCAGTAAGTGACTGGGGCCTCAGCCCTGGCTAAAAATAAGACTTTTTTTAAACAAAGGGGTTGATAGCCGGGACTAGAAAAAAATTTATAATACTTTATAACTTTATGCTTACATTTACTACTTATTAAATACTGGCATATACTTATATATTTTTAAACTCTAATTTACTTCCTACAAGATTGCAAGCAACCACTATTAAGTTATGAGTTACTTTAAAATAGAGAATAAGTAAAAATAGTAGGAAATGGTTAAATGAAGACTTGAAAAGTTGTAAGTTGTATAAAAAAGAAAAACATGAAGATGGCTAATAGTTATAAGGTTTTTTTGGTGAGCAAGGAAAAAAGCTGGATTAATAAAAGTTTTTAAAATCAAAAAATAACAACGCATTATGGTTTAAAAACGAAAAAAACTGGGTTAATAAAAGTTCTTATAGCATGAACGGGCAGATACAGTAAAAGAATGCAACTTGTTGAATAAGAAATAAGCAAGAATGAGTTTTGGTTTATCATAATATAGATAATAGCTTGTTTAAGCATTAACCATAGCTGTATTTGTAGAAAAAAGAAAGAAACGTAACCTTACAACAATGGGAGAGTGGCTCAAGCTTGGCAGATAAAGCAGGTCTAATTACATTTACAATGTGAAGGTAAGAAGGTTACTATTTATCAATATAGGAATGCCAACAATATTAAAATATTTTTTTTCAGTAAATAAATGAGTTTTGTAGACTAACAAAAATTGGATTTTAAATCCAAACTTAAAATCCACAAACCACTGCAAGTCTTGGGCTGTTACAGTAGAGAGATTGGATTAAAAATCAGCTGCTTGTTCTATCCAAATTTTTATTCCAGAAGGAATAAAAGCTTCCAAGATGCACTTTATGCATACATATTATGGATATAAACATATGTTTGCTATTTATTTAGATGCCGGCATACAATATCCTTTAATTTTTATATAAACTTTAGTATTTATATGGATTAGTATTTGCCAAACGAGAAGACAATCAGATGAATGTGTGGTGTGACTTAAGCAAGACAAAAAAAGAAGGCATAATCTTAGACATTTGAAAAAACATTGTAACGAACAACCTTTGTTAGAAAAGATTAAAGTAATTTAGGCTTCAGCATGTAGAGAGGTAGCAGCTTCAGTAGAAAATTATAGTGGTAGTAAGAAAACTTGAAGGGAGTGCCTTACATATTGTATGAATGAGCTTTAGCTAAGAAAAAAAATGCTCTAGATTGTTTATATTAAAGAAACAGTATAAAAGAGGAAGGCTAAAGTCTGATGATGATCATGATGATCATAATCATCATCATCAGGGTTTAGCATTCCTATTTTATGCTGTTGATGATGATGATTGTGATCATAATGATAATGATCACGATGATGACTGTGATAATCATGTTGATCATAATGATGTTTATATATGCATATATATATATATATTATATATATATATATATATATATATATATATATATATATATATATATATATATATACATATATATATATACATATACATATATATATATATATATATATATATATATATATATATATATATATACACAAAATATAACATGAAATTTGAATAAAAAAAAAATACTTTAGAATGTATAAATGTTTATGCAACCCCGGTCACAAACCCGGCCCCAGCTATATTTTATCAAACCTGGCCCCAGTCAAATATCAACCCCGGTTGTTTACTACCCCCCACCTCCTTCCCAGTTAAAATTGGTGCCATTATAATTAATTTTAAATATCAATTTGTTTGCATTCACCTTGTTTAGTTTTATCTGAAGGCAATGAGTTAATTTAAAAAAGTGTCTTATTGTAAAAGGCATTTCTATAAATACATGAATTTGGCGGTAAACGTAGGCGTATGCTAATTAAGTAACACTTTGAAAAACTATTTCATTTATGATTTTAATAAACATTCAAATTGCAATTACAAATATACTACGCTACTTATTGAATACTAAATATTTATTGAAAATTGTTTAAAGTATATTTAACATCATTTACTATTTATTTAAACTGTTTCAGTAATTTTTATTTTAGTAGTTATATATATATATATATATATATATATATATATATATATATATATATATATATATATATATATATATATATATGTATATATATATATATATATATATATATATATATATATATATATATATATATGTATATATATATATATATATGCACACATAAGTTTATAATTAAGATGCTATTAATTAATTAATAACAGCTTTTAAGTAAAAACTGTACATATAATAATATGTACAGTTTATACTTAAAATATATTTATATATATAATATAAGTATAGTTTATATTTATAAAATTATTAGATATGTAATTATGTGTGTGTGTGTGTGTGTGTGTGTGTGTGTGTGTATGTGTGTAATTCTATAGAGGATATATATCATATAAAAGGTTATCCAAGGTGAAAATGAAATGGCATCACCATATAGTAGAAGCATCAAAAAAGATAAGTATAAGCATCTACCTACTTAGAAAGTTCAATAAACTATTGCCTAGTAAATCTAAAATTGTTTTATACAATGCTTTAATCAGAAGCCATTTATTGTATGGTGTTGAAATTTGGGGAAACAGTATTCAAAATAAAAAAAAATTATGCAACACAAATGTTTACGACAAAAGAAAGCTCTACAGATTATTGGTCCGGACAAGGTACACACAAGACCGATCCTAAAAAAATGGAATCTGTTATCGTTAGATCAAAACTATTAAATGGCTATTAGAACCCAAGCATGGAAGATACATGTTGGATTAGCACCATCATCTTTAATTAATGATTTTAGCTGGATTAACATTGATAAATCTTTGAGAGTTAACAGAATAATAGCACTTCCTAACTTTAAGAGTTGTGTGTTGGCGAATCAAGCCATTAACAAAATTGCTATTGAAGCTAATCGATTGAAAGATATGAATTTGCTTTTAAGCACACAAAAATTCAAGAATCAAACAAAAAAAGCCTTTTTTTCAACCATTTACATGTTTGTCAAGCCCTAAATATTTATTACAATTTATTTGCCCTTGGCCTACCTGACATTAGTAGCTATAACATTTAATTAAATATTTATACACACACATATATATATATTTATGTATGTGTGTGTGCATGCGCGCGCGTGTATGTGGGTAATACAATAGAGGATATATATCAGTTTTTGTTTCTTTCTATAAAATTAAAGTTTTATTTATATATAAACAGTATTTCTAAATTTTTTAGATTTTACAAACTTTAATGATTTCCAGGATATATTGGAACAATAGATGGAGCATATTCTATAACAAGTCCTGAGGGAGAAAATACAGAATTGTATCAAAACAGAAAAGGATATTTTTCTTTGAACTGTCAAGTAATTAAAGGTCCTTCAAAAGAAACTTTGTCTACTTGTATTTAATGGACTAGATGTGTTCAAGGATCACAAGATTTTACCAACTCAGCCATTTAACAGGTTTCAGAAGCTCATCAGCATGTCCATGTTATAGGGAACAACACCCCAAATTCTCAGCACAGGTGTGACAGTGGAATGTTGTTATTGAATTTGTTTGCAATATCTCTTTACAAATAAAACAAAAAAATTTTATAGACATTATTGGATCTTACTTTACTTTACAATATTACCTTTTAACAAAATGATCTTTAGGTATATGATTAAATGTAAAATCATAATGAGGAAAATGGTTCCAAAACATCTACGAGAAGTTTTGTAGGAGAAATTAAAACAGTGACTCGATTCTTATTATTATTTAACTTATCAAAGAATAAAAATAATCGAAAAGTATCAACGAAAAATTTTTTTTTTAATAATTTTTATCAAGTAAATAACTTATCTTGTGAAATAAAAATAACATTCAAAAACATAGAAATGCTCTATAAACAATCTTTAAAATTGTGTTTATTAAAATCAATGTATTAATATGTAACATTGTCAATATTTTTTCTAAATTTTTACTTTAATGTAATAATACTTTCATTATTTTTTTGGCTTTTCTGGTAATTCAAGTTCTCTAATAATATCAGAAGACCTTACTTCAAATATGAACTTCAGTAATTCTAAAATTGCATTCTATAAATTTTTAAAATAGAGTTAAATAATTTTGTGGCAATTTTTTCAAAATGTTGTCTCTTGTTAGGATATTAGAGTTTGAATAGGTCAGTTTCACCAGTTTTCTTTTCCTCTCTTTTACTTAAATTCGAAAAATAAACAGGTTTATTTAGCCGAAATTAATTATTTATATTATAAACTTAATGAATGCAAAAAACTTTTTCTCTAATTCATATATTGAACCAAATGGTCACACTCTTTCTGACACTTCAATGGTACAAGTCAGCTCAAACTGAGGGCAATTTTTTGCAAAGCATTTTTATTTATAATAAGTTTTAACATATAATTGCTTGGAGTTTGCTCCATGTCCAGAGGTTAGCTATCTCAAAGGACATAAAATGCTGGATCCGCCTCTGATCTATACAGATTTTGATTCTATCGTTCTATTGCTAACTTGTTAACCATTATAATAAAAATAGGTTCTGCCGTACATTAGATGAAATCTAACTTGAATTTACCATTTTCTTCTACTAATTTTGTTCTCTATCTCTATAAATATTATATTTGTCATGATATTGAAAACTGTTGTCATAATCTTAAATTAATTATCTGCTAACTCACAACGTAATTAGTGTTTACTTGCAGCTTTGTTGGAATTTAATTTTTTTAACAAAAATTTCAATAAGAAAAATGAATAATAAAAACCTTGTGTTTGACATATATGCTTTGCTGATAACCGCATAACATATATGCTATTTGAATGTTAAGCAGCTGTTACGTTGAGTTAGAGCCTTGGACTAAATAGAAGGTAACACGAACATGTTCATTTAAATCCAGTTTTTTTAATTAAATTACCAAGTTTTAATAAAAATAAAATAGTTAAATTTATTATTTTTGTAACACCTTTTAATTTATTTTTATAAGTTAATGCTTTAGAGTATAAAACTCAGAAATATTATTTAAAAATATATAGTTAATTTGCTTTATTGAAAAGGTTTTCCATTTTCAAATACTCTGCCGCTATTGGTTGCAAAGTGTTTTTTTTCGATTCTGTCTGCCTTTTAAGTTTTTCAAGTTTGACTTTTTTAAGCGCAATCTTGAAATTTTCAAGTTTCGTTTACGCATTTGGTCAAGCTTTTTTTTGAAGTTAATTTGACAATGTTTAAGTAGAACCTCACTCAAGGTCGCTTCTTGCATTCCACCCTTTATCTTATGTTTTATGATCTTTATCTTATGATAAAATAGTATTTTTTTAAGTATATTTTGTTTTGTTTTTTATGAATATTTTGTGAATATTTTTGTAAATACTATTATGAATATTCTTTTCTTCTTTAAAAACTTTTTACAAACACATAGGATTAGTAGTAGTTTTTACAAACACATAGGATTAGTAGTAGTTTTTACAAACACATAGGATTAGTAGTAGTTTTTACAAACACATAGGATTAGTAGTAGTTTTTACAAACACATAGGATTAGTAGTAGTTTTTACAAACACATAGGATTAGTAGTAGCGACTACCTTACTATTAATATGTAAGATAAATAGATATAATAGTAATTACTAATAGTCCATAGAATTGATAGTAATGAAATGGAACAATCTATCAACAAAACAAAATGTAATTTCTTACTAATAGCCTTTTTGTAAATAAGATTTAAAGTTTAAGTTCCTCAATATTACTTAATTGATTAATATTTATAAAAACTAAACTCAGTCATCAAAACATGTTTCTGGTATATACTTCATAATTGTTTTGCATATACATTCACCTTCAGAATTATTGCAAGAGTAAATTGTCGACAATGTAATACCTCGTCAAACACATGTATATAATGTGTCAAAATGCCAAGTCAAAAACATCTATTTTTCAGGAGAAACATTTTTTTATTTATAAAATCAAGTTTTGTAGTTAATTTAGTCAATGTTTAAAATAAAATGTTTGGACAATTTTTTTATTAGTCTATAATGGAATTTTAATGATAAATCATTTTCAAAATGTTTTTTTTGGATTTTCAGTGTAGTTAAGGAGAGATCTGAAGAAAAGTATTGCATTTAGACTCTTTCGTTTTTAAAATATGCTGATTTCTTTTTTGCGCGTTCTGATTGGTTTATTTTTTTTTCAAATCATGAAACTCATTGTTTTATTTTGTTTATAAATAAAATTCTATAACTCTGAAACATGAACCTCAACGAACAAAGTCGCAGTGCGGTGAAACAAGTTGAGCGCTGTACTACCAGGGACATGACTATGAGAAAAGAGTTAAATAAAAGCTGAAATGTTTTTTTTGAAATTGTTTTCAACAACTATAAAGAGATTATGGAAGTAAATTGTCTGAAGTGAAAACTGATGTGGAAATTTTGATTTTAACATTTTTACTGTTTACGGAAAAGGAAAAATATGAGATTTAGGGCTATTTGTTAAATATTTTAATGCTAGAAACAAAGAGACTTTTTACTATTGAATAAGAGACATTTCTTTGGATTGTAAATACTTAACACTTTGGTTTGAATTGTTTTGTAAAGGCTGCCCTGTTGTGTTTTATGTATTATTGTGATGTTTTATTTTGTTTGATAGATTAAAAAAAAATTATAAAAAATAATTAATTGAATAAGAGGAACTTTAATTATACTTTTTTTAAATAACAGTAATAGTCAAAAATGAGCAGAAAACAAAAAATTGAAGTTGAAAAATAAATATTTTAGCTTTTAAGAATTGCAAACCGTTCAGATCAAAAGTTATGAGATTTTATATCTAAAATACTGATAACTGATTTACACGATAGTGTGTCTATGTTCTCTTTAAACCGTCTATATTATATATACATATATATATATATATATATATATATATATATATATATATATATATATATATATATATATATATATATATATATATATATATACAGCGTGCAAATAAGAAATTGAAGGCAAGCGGTGTAATTGACAGTCAATTGTTTTTTTTTGGACGGTCAAAATTTTTTTCCCCTTTGTTTTAATTTTTATTTTAGTAATAGTACATCATGTTCTTAGCAATAGTTCTTTAATCTTCAACTTTATAAATACAAAAATAAGTTAATGCTTGAAAATTAACAAACTTGAACTATTTTAATAACAATTTTAAATAAATTCAATGCATTTTTTTAAAGCACAAAAGGGCAACTGATAATTTTTAATTTATATTAAAATAATTAATTTCATTGCAATGACTTCGCAAATGGTCAGAAAAGCTACAAGAAAAATAATTAAAAAGATTGAATGAAAGAAAAAAGCACAGTTGAGATTATGTTCTTAATTACATACAATAATTTCAAATAATAATGAAATAAGTACTTCAATCTCTGAAGTTAAAGAAGAAAAACTAGCGCACATTTTAAATCTCTAGCTCATTAAAATCATTTCAAAAACCACTAATGTTAATTAGTTAATAACAATATTATCAACTCTCATTCACAGATACTATTTAACTGAATATATAATATTAGGAAGATAATTGTTTAATGAAACAATGCTATAAAAACTACTGTTACATAAAATGAGATTTAGGATATATAGTTGTTTATGCAGCCCTGGCAGGGCAGTGCCTACTAATAGGCAAACCAGGCAGCTGCCTGCAGCCCCCAACATCCAAGGGGCCCCAAAGAGGCTTCAAGTTTTTTCAAAATTTTGAAATTAAAAAAAAAACATTAAAATTTAAAATTTAATTTACTAAATATTTGTCTAATTTTACAGCAAATGTCTTTGAAGCAGAGACCATTACAGCATTACTCAATGTAGTACTATGCTCGTGCTCTTCTTTGTGCATCAATACTGCTCACTCTTGGGCAAAATTGGAGAGACTGGCGCAGTGTCTATTGTTCTCAGTACGTCTGTGATACAGTCAATGATACAGAACATGTCAAAAATTGTGTAATAAGATAACTTGTGCTAAAAACTGTAGACTTTGAGAATGAGTTGAAATTATGCTAGTGGATTCAGCAAGAGAAAGAAAAAGCAAGAGGATAAGAAAAAGATTGAACTTTTGCCAAAAATTAGTTCATTTTTCACCCAACCACAACACGAAAATTAAGTTTTGCCCATTCAAAAACCTCTAACATGGGCAGTTGATGATGCAGCAGCAGCAATTATTGAAAATGGTGAGGACAATATTTTTGTGTCAAACCCTTTGGCAGAACCTGCATCAATTATAACATCAAGGGAACTAACACCAACAAAATTCCTGAGGTTGAGCTTCACGAGATTTCTTCAGATCCTGCACACTGGCCTGGTGATTTGTCTTATCTCTGAAAACAATTACTTCTATCAGGACCAATACAGGTAAAGGATTATGCTTTCCCAAAGAGTTGCTTTTCCAATTCCAAAGCAAAACAAAGATTTTGCGCTTCAAACTACAATAGATTCCTGACAAATGATCAAACCATAACAAGATCATGGCTTGTATACTAAAAAAAAGCAGATGCTGTACACTGTTTCTGCTGCAAGTTGTTTAGTGTGAATAAACAAAAACTTAGTACCACTGACTTTAGTGATTGGAAAAACACTTTTTCCATGTTAAGTGAGCATGATCATTCATAAGAGCACAGCAATTCCTGGATAAAATGGAAAGAGCTGGAAAGTCGCTTGAAAGCAAACAATATAATCGATCAACAGAATCAGAGTATCTTTCAGCAAGAACAGCAATACCGGCGATCAGAAATTGAGGGAATTATTCAATATTTGGCAAAAAAACAATTTGGCTTTTCGTGGCAGTGAGGAAAAGCTTTTTGCCCATGGGAGTGGAAACTTTCTTGGCCTAGTGGAGTTATTGACAAAGTTTGATAGTGTCATGCAGGAGCATGTTTGTTGAGTAATCAACAATCAGTTGCCAAATCATTATTTAAGCAACAGGATTCAAAATGAGCTAATCAAAATGAGCTTAATCAAACTTATGTCAAGAAAAGTGCAAACTGAAATTATTCATCGTCTAAAGGTAGCAAAATACTTTGCCCTCATATTGGATTGCACCCCAGACTTGGCCCATGAAGAGCAAATGACTGTAGTGGTACGTTTTGTCGAAACTTCAGAAAGTTCTGCAACAATTAAAGAATATTTTTTGTGCTTCCTGGTAGCTGGAGAGAAAACAGGTAAAGGAATTACAATATTAATTACTACTTTTTTTATTGAAAATGACATAAATATTGATGACTGCAGAGGACAAGGATATGACAATAGAAGCAACATAAAAGGTTGCATCAAAGGAGTGCAAGAACGAATTCTGGAACAAACCTCTTTTGCTTTCTTCTTTCTGTGTGGTGCCCATTCATTAAATCTGTTTCTGATGCAGACAAATGCAATCCATCCACAAAGTTGTATTTTGGATATCTTCAACGCTTGCATACATTTTTCTCAGCATCACCACATAGATGGAAAATCATGGAACAATGTGTTGGAGCTACAATAAAGAAATGGAGTGAGACATGCTGGGAATCTAGAATAGAAAGTGTAAAAGTTGCTAGGAACCATTTACTTGAAATTTTGAAGGCCATAGAAGAATTAAAAGACTCAATAAGTGATCCCTTTGCCTTTGCTGAACTGAGATCTTTGACAAACAAATTATCATCATATGCCTTTATCATAAAGACTGTGATACGGTATGAACTCCTGCTGCAGATTAATACTGCAATCAAGTACTTGCAGTCTAAAAAAATGGACCTTCAATTAACTATGCAATATATCAATAATTGTGAAGTAGCTCTAAGTGCTCTTAGAAATAATTTTGACAGTTTGTTACTTGAAGCTCAGAAAATTGCAGCTAACAGTGAAATTGATACTGAGCTGCCTTAACCTCGAATGAGAAAGACCAAAAAACAATCTCTCTACAAATCAGCTGAACAAACACAGTTTACACCAAACTGATTAAATTCTTTAATGAGACAAGAGAAGTAGCCATACATGGGTTGGATGAACAATTCACTGAACTAAATTATTTGCCTGGAACATTTGAATTCCTTTTTAATATTAAGACTGCTGATAAAGAAGGGTTAAGGACTAATTGTGAAGTATTGAAAACAAAACTGGATAGAAAAGGGAGAAGTGATATTGACAGCCAAGAACTTTTCATGGAAATTTCGAATATTATCAACTTACTACCAGTTGATGTGACATCACCAATTGAAGTGCTTCAATATATTACCAAGAAGAATATCACAGAGCTATACCCTTACCTTTGTATAGCACTTCGAATTCTACTGACAACTCTAGTCACAGGGGAGAGATCTTTCTCCAAGCTGAAATTGATTGAGACATATTTGAGGACCACCATGTTACAAGAGCGACTCAATGGGCTAGCATTACTGAGCATTGAGCATGAGATAAGCACTAGCCTAAAGTACGAGGAAATATTAAGAGAGTTGGCAATAATTAAGGCCAGAAAGATTGCATTGTAAAATTGGAAGAATATGTCAAGTTGTAAAAGTTTTTCTTGAAATACAGTTAACTGAAGGTTAACTTTATTTTAAGAAAAACTTTTAAATTGTGGTTGGGGGCCCCAAAATAGGTCTACATGGCACTGAGCCCCAGTCACAAATTTGGCTGGGGCCGGATATGTGACCGGGGCTGCATAAACAACTATACATCCTAAAGTATATTTTTTTCATTCAAAATTCATGCTATATTTTGTATATATATATATGCATATATAAACATCGTTATGATCAACACGATCATCATAATCATCATTACCATCATGATCATGATCATGATCATCATCAGGCTTTAACCTTCCTCTTTTATGCTGTTTCTCTAATATAAACAATCTAGAGCATTTTTTTTCATTCAGTAAACCTCATTCATACAATTTGTAAGGCATTCTCTTCAGCTTTTCTTACTTCTAGCACTACTATTTTCTATTGAAGCTGCTACCTCTCTACATGCTGATACCTAAATCACTTTAAAGGGATCCCCAAGTGCAGAGACAAATTGTGTTCATATTAAAGAAAATGTTTAAAAAAAAATAATTGAGCTAAATTTTTTTGATTAAAAATAAATATGAATAAAAAAAATAAAAATAAATATGAGTCAAAGCTTGCTGTTTCCATATTTTTTTTTGGTTCTTGGAGTCCGATAATGTTAGTCGCAATCTGCAGACTTGATAATTTATTCCATGCATGTTTAATTCATAAGATTTTCGGTATATGACATCATCGCGTAAATTTTTTCTAATAAATTATATTATTTTTTTGCCACAATCACCAAATCATGTTAATTGTATAACTTTTTACTAATCCCAAAAAAAAGTTTGTGATAGAATTAAAAATTAAATTTATAAAATAAAAATTTAATATATAACGAATATTTGCAGTAAAACGTACTGGTTTAAACTATATATAAACTAGATAATAAAAGAATAATCTTACTCAAGCATATAAATTAATTTTAAGTATAAACTTAATAAAAAATAAGTGACTTGAATAAAACATATAAACTGAATTAAGTAGATTATAGATATTAAACAAATTATTTTACTAATAACTGTACAAATCAAACTAAATTAAAGTTAAAACAAATATTTGTACTTAAATATACTAAAGTTAGTTACAATATAAATATAAAAACGAAGAATCGCATTAACTTGTTTGCTACCAGATGAACAAAAATCTTTTTGTAGCGACCATATATTTTTTTGAATAAAATTTGAATGAAATAACATTGACAATTAATTAAAATTTGAATAGTAAACCTCTTTAAAAGCATAACAAACTATATATCAATAGAAAGCTAAATAAAAGTACTTTTTAATTAAATAACTTTTTAACACGCATCATTGAACAATAAGAAATACAAATTGCCTAAAACCATTGTTTTTATAAATAGTAACTAAAACATTAAGTCCGAAACAAAACACATTTAATGAATAAAAAAGTATTTTTTCTTCAAAAGACTTTGGTAATTACTTAACACTTCTACAATTTTGGTAATTTCTTAACAATTATTTACTAATTACTAATAAGTAAATACTTTCTACAATTTTGGTAAATACTTTCTACAATTTTGGTAAATACTTTACACTTCTACAAGTTAAATTTCACAGAGTTAATGTTGCTTTATTTTATAACTAAAGTTTTTTTATGAAGGATTATTCAAGATTTATTAACTTTGTTAAGTGATAACTTTTTATAATTACACAATATAGCTCTTATTTTTTCTTGATTATGTAGAGAATTAACTAAACCTTTAGAACAAACAAATTATATGTGTCTAGAATGGAAATTTATGTACAAAACAAGATAAACTGTGAAGCATACTCAAAAGCCGCTACCAGCGGCTTGCGGTTGTGAAAATGTTAAACCATATAAACTAAATGTAAATTAAACATAAAATGAACAACTCTATGAACTAAATATAAAATGAGAAACCACATCATACTGCCTTATTTTTTTCTCTACCTGCCAACTCTAATAATCACAAAATATTTATAATTTTGTCATAATTTTGGCTGGCTTCTAAAGCCAAAATCATGACACAATTATAAATACTTTACTTCTATCAAAGTAATAATCAAGCAAGTAAAAAAAAATTATACAAATATTCGATTTTCTGATTGTAGTAGAAAAAACGCTTATATCTTTAAAAAAAACAACAACAAAAAAATGCTATCTTAAAAAGAAGTGATGACATCATATACCAAAACTGTTATGAATTAAACACGTATGGAATGAATTATCAAGTCAGCAGATTGCAGCTAATATTATACAGACTCTGAGAACCAATAAAAATGGAGACAGCGAGCTTTGACTAAAATGTGAATTTTAAAATTAATGGTGCACATTCATTATTTAGTTTTAATCAAAACAATTTAGCCTAAACGTTTTTTTAAAACATTTTCTTTAATATGAACACAACTTGTCTCAGCACTTTGGGATCCTTTTAACCTTCTCTAGCAAACATTGTTTGATACAACACTTTTTTCTAATGTCTAAGATTATGCTTTCTTTTCATGTCTTGTTAGAGTGACACCACACATCCATCTGATTATCTTCTTTTTCGGCAAATACTACGCCATATAAATACTAAAGTTTATATAAATATGAAAAGATATTGTAAGCCAGCATCTAAATAAATGGCAAACATATATTTATATCTATAATATGTATGCATAAAGCACATCTTGGAAGTTTTTACTTCTTCTGAAATAAAAGTTTGGAAGTTTCTATTCCTCCTCTTCAAATTTAAGTAAAGCCTCATTCTACTCCACATTTTTCACCATCTTGAGCAGTTGCTTTATTAAACAGTAATAATTTTTGTCATCTTTTTTACAAAAATATCTCTCTTAAGAACAAATGTCCTGTCTGATGTTAAGCTCAGTTTACTAAACCTTGTGTCTTATCTCAGATGTTAGATTCTAGATACTTTTGGCTATTCTTCAACAGTGCCATTAACTGAAGTAAGTCTAACATTTAATCTCTAACTCATGGATCTAATCTTTTTACTTCTCCCCAGAAAAAGGCAGAGTTATTTGCAAAAAAATCTTACTCTAACTTGACTCTTGAATCTAATAACCATATTCTTCTTGTCATATCAGTTAAACAGATTAACCCTATGTAAAGCATCACTGTGGCTTCCAATGTCAAAGTTAATTCTCAATTTAACACTTCTACAGTTTGTGCTTCAGACAAGATTTCCATCATAGTCTTAAAAAAGTGTTCTCCAGAACTCTTTTCAAATTTTTGCTAAACTATTAAAAAGTGCTAAATAAGTGGCTCTAATTTTTCAAAACTATAGAGAACACTTTGACCTATTTAACTAACCTACAATTAGTCTTCACTCTGTTAATAGTTTCTTTATATAAAGGTTTTACGATTATTAAACTACTTCTTTCTAACAGCAGTAATAAAGTTTCATTCTTGAAGGCCTACACTCCTCTTAATTTCAAGTAACTTTAAGGGTACCACAAAGTTTTATCTTTACTCCTCTAATGTTTCTTATATATTATATTTTCATTAAGATTGTTATTCTACAATAACAATCTTCATAAAAATTTTACATCTAAAGTGGCTCTATTTGCTGACGACTGAATTATATACTCTTGTCTTGACAAAAAATCTTCACTTTTTGATTGTTTTGAACAAGCAGCTGGTTTTTAATTTAATCTCTCTTCTGTAACAGCCTAAGGCTTGCAGTAGCTTGTGGATTTCAATTCTGGACTTAAAACCCACAATTTTGTTAGATAACAATACTCATTTATTCACTGCAAAAAAATATTGCAATATTGTTGGCATTTCTATAATGACAAATAACAACCCTCTTACTCTCAGACAAAGTATAAAAATTGTAAATGTAGTCAGACTGCTGCCAAGCTTGAGCCACTCTCTCAGTGTTGTATGGTTGCATTTCTTTCTTTTATTAACAAATACTATCATGGTCAATACTCAAACGAGCTATTATCTTTATTATGATAAACCAAAACTCATTTCCACTTGGTTTCTTATTCAACAAGTTGGATCCGCTTACTATATCTGCCCCTTCATGCTATAAGAACTTTTATTAACCCAGTTTTTTTCGTTGGACATCAAAAAACCTTATAACTCTTACTCATTTTCATGTTTTCTTATTTTACACAACTTACAACTTTCAAAGTCTTCAGTTAACCATTTTATAGTATTTTAACCTATCCTCTATTTTAAAGTAACTCATAACTTAATAGTGGTTGCTTGCAATCTTGTAGGAAGTAAATTAGAGTTAAATAGATAGTTTATGTAAGTAAAAAATTAAAATATAAAAAGTACTATAAATTTTTTCTAGCCCCAGCTATCAACCCCTGCTAAATCTTATAATTTTGCCGTGGCAGGGAACAGGTTTCCAAAAAGCCTCATTTTTAGCTAGGGACAAGGTCAGGGTCCGGTCACTTCCTAATAGAAATCTTTTATTTCTATAAAAAATGGAAAAGGACTCTTGAAAATTGTCAGTTGTTGGCCAAGAGAACAATGGCCAAAATTACTTTTTACTGATGAATTGAAGTTTATTTTATACAGACCTGATGGTATTAGATAAGTTCGTCATCCAAAAAGCTATAGAAATTATCCTAAATACCAACAGTAAAGCATGGAGGTGAAAATCATTATGGTTTAGATTGCTATACACTTGATTGATGCCATTATGAACAAAAAATATGCAAGAATATAATTAAGGATGTCATGTTATCACATACTAAATCTGTAAGGACGCTATGCTATCACATACTAAAGATAAAATGCCGAGGAATATCAAGGATAGATATTTCAACATTGACCTAAAGTAAACTTCAACCCTGGTCAAAGATTTCAAAAAAGTCCAAAAAATGTGATTAATGGAAGGCCTTTGCAAAGTAAACATTTACAAACAATATCTAGTAATGCATTGAAATCTAAAACATGAGATAAAATGCACTCATTAATTTGAGTAGAAACATTTACATAAAAAGACAGAGTTACAAAGAAAGAGTTTTGTAGTTAGAGGTAAATCATCAGTTTTAAATGGTTACATTGGATTATGTGAAATAGTTAAATTATAGTGCTTAAAGTTTAAGTATAAATAATTATATTAAACTATAAATAAAACTTTAAAATTAAATGATTAAATAAAGATTTTAATTTTTGATCATTGTAAGAAATATTTTGCCGAAAGGCCATTTTATAAAAAATAGCAAAAAACACATGCAGGGTTTCTGCATAGCTTCTGGGGCCAGCATGTCTATGGATATATAAATACAAACACCCTGTTTGTAAACAATTGCTGCATGTCAAGTAATCTTCTAGTTTTATTTAATATATAGAAATAAAAATGCTATATTTAAGTACTAATTAAGTTGATACAAAAGAAAAATAAGTTTATTGACTTGTTAGTTAGGTGCGAATTGTTTTATTGAGTAAGCAATAAACTCCATTAAAGTTGAGGAGAATAAACAGCTAGAACAACAGTGGCCCGATGCAACAGCCATCACAATTATAACAAATATACTTATAAGGAGTAACTTTTTTCACTTTAATTTTTCTTAAAAACAGTGTTTAAAAAAAATTTTGTAATTGAATTTATATACAAAAAATAGTTTTAGCTGTTATAAATGTTTCTGATACTTTTTAAATACCAGTTCAAGCATTTTTATCTTTTTTTAAGTTTATATTTTCAGAACATCATGCAGATATTTTAGATTCTTACATTGTTTCTAAATTTTAAATTATCAGAAATAAATTTAAATTCAATTTCAGAAAAATGCAAAATAAATAGTTTATACTTATTTGATATTTTACACATATTCAAATTTAAAAATGAATAGCGAATGATGAATAATAATAATAATTCTGAGGCATTGCCGAATGCCGACCCTGAGAATCAGGTTGGCATTGCCGAATGCCGACCCTGATTCTGAGGCACAACCCTGATTCTGAGGGTTGTGCCTCAGAATCAGGGTCGGCATTCGGCAATGCCAACCTGAAAGTGTTTGAATTCGGCAAAAAATTGCCGACCTCCTTTCTATGTTTTATGGTCACACCTTTGTATCAAATAATTATTGACGACCTCAAAAAGATTGAGGTCGGCAAATTATTGCCGAACTCATTTTTCCTAATTCCGAGGGTTGAATAACAGTACAATGCAAAAATAAAAAACAAACATAGGTACTATATTGAAGTAAAAAAAAATGATGTTTAGATTAAAAATTCTATAGGCAATGCTAAATTAAAGAGTTAAAAAATAGGTTTTTGTTTAGATGACAACTTATAAAAATGGTATCAATATGTCAAAATTAGGAAGTTAAATTAGTTGAATACCTAATTTATTTAAAAAAAGAAACTATTTATAATTTATAATATATAATTTGAAATTCTTGTACAACATTTGTATATTAGCTTTAACTAGCCGGTTAGCAATAATTTGATTTGCATATTTTGAGGTTTTAACTAGGATTATAATTTTGCAATTTTTAGCAAAAATTGATTATTTAGTTGTTATGTAAAAATATGTCAATTGATTGATTGTATGTAACTATAACAACAAAGTAACTATAACAATTATTTATAACCAATATATTTATGCAGCTACACTCAAGTAAAACTTAATATATAATAAATATTCAACTTTTTATTTATTATAAATAAAAAGTTGAATATTTGTGATATATCACTAAAATTGAGGTGAAATATCCAGTAACTAGAATTAAGCTACCTAAAAGTTACCATTAAGTAACAGTACAGATAATTTACTTTGTGAAACCCTAGTAAATATATCATCATTTCTTTTATTAAATCAAAAGCAAGTCAGCATTCTTATTTTCCTTTTGTTTTATTTATTTTTTTAACTCTCTATAAATAATTCATTCTTAAATAATTTATTGCATTTCTATCACTTCATAATTCTATGACTTCAGATTTCCGAAGATAAGGAAGTATGAAGAAGTACGTCTCTCTGAAAAGTATTCTGAATTTTATAGTATTTAAGTGTTTTTCAACAACAAACTAAATCAAATCAAATGCACTGGTTTACAAAAAGAAATAATGTTGAAGCAATGTAGTGGAAATTTAATAATTTCTTTAAATTGTTATAAATATATATGTGTGTGTGCGTGTGTGTTTATATATATATATATATATATATATATATATATATATATATATATATATATATATATATATATATATATATATATATATATATTTATATACATAAATATATATATATATATTTATATAAATATATATATATATATATATATATATATATATATATATATATATATATATATATATATATATATATATATATATATACACACACACCTATAGTATCACTTACGGGGACAGATTTTACAAAAAAAGAATACTTACGGGGACATGAGCATTATTCTGGACATTTTTGTGTATCTGTTAAATTTCGACTATCAAATAGCCTGACTCACAAGAGTGCTGCTACATCCACTGAGGGTTTGGTTAGGGTCAGCATCAAGGTCAGGCTTAGAGTTAGAGTTACAGCAAAGTTTAAATATGATTGTATTACTGCAATAAATTGTTTTTATAAATAGACGAAAATAAAAATGAAATATAATATATAATAAATAAATAAAAACAACAAAAATAAACATTAAGAATATATTTTTTTAATAAAATAATAAATTTAAATATGTATAACTAAAAATAAAATATGTAAAAATATAAATAGTATAAATAAAATAAAAATTAAAATATATAAATATGATAAAAATAGTATAAAAAAGTAAAAAAATAATACATAACAGGAACAAAAAAAATGTCCCCTTAAAAGCCAACTAGGATTGTATATATATATATATATATATATATATATATATATATATATATATATATATATATATATATATATATATATATATATATATATATATATATATATATATATATATATATATATATATATATATATATATATATATATATATATATATATATATATATATATATATATATATATATAAAACCCCAAACTGGTTGTCAGAAAGTTTTTCCGTATTTTGTTGACAAAAAGTAAAAATTAAAATGCAAGACCAGAATTTTTTTTTTTATTATTTGATAGACTGCCTGCCCCAACCAAACCCTGAGTAAATGTAGCAGCACTCCCTTGCTGGTTAGGCTATAAGATAGTCGATGTAGCAACACTTCGCACATGATTTACAGTTTAAAAAAATAAAAATATTATATTAAAAAAAATAAAAATAAAAACATTGTTTATATTATTAAAAACATTTAGAATGTTTTAAAAACATTCAGAATGTTTTTAAAAACATTCTGGTCAATTAAATTTGCGTTTTTGCGGTTTTTAAAAAAAAACAAATAATTTGTAATTAAACTAATGGTTTTAACTTTCTGACAACACGCAAATGTTGGACGAAAGTCAAAAGTAATTAAAAGTGACGTATTTGTTGGCATAAGAATCATTTTTTTCTTTCCGCACTCCCAAATGCAACAATCAATATATATATATATATATATATATATATATATATATATATATATATATATATATATATATATATATATATATATATATATATATATATATATATGTTATATTCTTAAGAATTATATATTATGAACTAAATAATTGATGTCAATCATGTCATTATAATGATACGGTTAAATGAACTTAAGTTATTCTAATTATATTTAATTGCGCAATCAAAATACTCGATAACAAATATCAAAAACGATCAACAGCTATTATGATGCGCCACAAACTTCGCTCTTTCAACCAATAAGGAGAAACAATTGAAAGCTTCATGAGCAGCCTGAAACAATTTGCAAGGAAATGTCCAGCAGAACCCCTAACAGCAGAACAACATATTAAGTTACTAATTTGTGACACTTTTGTTGCTGGAATTTACTCACCTTCTATTCGACAATGACTCCTCGAATCTACAGAAGACAATCTAGAGTCATAGCCTTACGAAATCTCGTTGTTACTGGTGTGATAATGATCCACATCCAAAAATTATATGCCCAGCGCAGAATTCCACTTGTACAAATTGTCAAAGAAGAGCCCACTGGGCTACTGTTAGTCTCTCAAAAAAAAATAAAAATAAAACCTACACTAAAGCAGCAGTTGTTAAAGAATATAAGGAAGAAAATGATAACGCAATAATATCTTCAGTAATAGCAGCAATTGACTCACCTGGTAGACTAACTAACATCACCATTAACAAAAATATAACACAGGCACTGATAGATACTGGCTCCAATAAAACATTAATTACATTGGAACTTCTTCAACATTGGAACCTTTCTTACGATACTCAATGTACCTCGAAGGTATCATTGGCAGATAATTCGACATTAAAAGTTAAAGGAATCTCCAAGGCTCATTGTTATTAGCTTGTGAAACATTGAAAGTGCAGTTCCTCATTGTAGGCAACTTGGTAGCCCCTGTAATTATTGGAATGGACATGTTAACACAACATACCTCAATTACTATCAATTTTAAAGAAAACAAAGAGCCCTTAAAATTTTGTCTGGCGACAAAAAGCATGAAGTGTACTACTTACGCATTAATACCTGGAATTGATATTGACAAAATTAAACCAGTCACGACAGGTTCCCAAAAATAACTCCTTTATAACAGACTAGATAACCATATGTTAAACCAATATATAATTCAAGTGAGCCGTAATCCTTACCGTGCACAATGTTTTGTAGTATCATCAGGAAACAAAAATCATCTTGTGATCAATTATTCAAATACAATCAATCTACACACTGGATTCATACCCAACACCCCTAATCAGCGATTTGATACTTAAGATAGCTGCTCATAAAGTCTTCAGTACGATTGACCTCAAATCGGCTTATCATCAGGTAAAAATACAACCTGAAGATTACAAGCTAACCGCATTCCAAGCTAATGGCAGACTATACGAGTTCAAACATTTACCTTTTGGTTGCACAAATGCTGTACCAATTTTTCAGCGGGTTATGGATGAATTTATTCAGATTAATAAACTAAAAAACACATATGCTTATCTCGACAATATAATTATCGGTGAAAAAGATGCTAGACAAAAGAGCACAATAAAAATCTTAGCCATTTACTACATGCAGCTAAAATCGCTGAAAGAAAACACGCAATTGTTAAGAATGAAACAGCTGCCATAGTAGAATGCTGTAGAAGATGGAAACACTTAATTAATTCAGTACCATATATTTATATAATTACAGACCTAAGATCCATTTCCCTTATTTTCAATAAACAGATTTCAACAAAAATTAAAAACGAAAAACTAACTCGATGTCGTTTAGAATTAGCAGATATTATTACAATTTCATACAGACTAGGAAACCAAAATACCGTAGCCGCTGCCCTTTCTCAATGTTGCTCGATTCGAAATACCAATAAAACCTTTTACAATATTCATTCCCAACTATGTCATCCTGGAGTTGAAAATGACACATTATTGCAAAACCCGAGATCTACCCTACTTTACCACTGAAATTAAACAACTAAAGAGCCAATGTACAACCTGTAATGAACTCAAACCACGTTTCTACAAACCTCTATCTACAAACCTCCAAAGGTCTGACAAAGTTCATCTATGGACTTTGTCAGACCTTTACAATCCACCTCAGCTAATAAATACATCCTCATGGTAGTAGACGAATACTCACGCTACCCATTTGCATTCCCTTGTAAATTCCCTCAGACTTTTTTCATTATTTGGTGTACCATCATCTATGCATACAGATCAGGGAACATAGTTTGATAGTTTGAAAGTATAAAACTTAAAGTATTCCTAGAAAGAAACAGTGTCATCCAAACTGGAACTATTCCATATCACCCACAAGGCAACAGTCAATGTGAGTGAATGAACAAAATAATACTTAAAACTGTTAGTCTGGCCCTTAAAACATTGTCTGGGGAAAGATAGATGGGAGGTAGAGTTGCAAATGGCTTTATCCTCTATAAGAGGACTTCTGCGTACCGCTACTAATGAAAAACCCCACCAGAGGATGATGAACTTTCAGCGTTCATCAATAATAGGTACGGTTCTACCAAACTTCCTAACAGAGCAGGGTTTAACAATTTTATACAGACGTCAGATACAATTAAAAGGAGATCCACTTGTCGACAGAGTTCAACTATTAGAAACACTATCATCCCACTTCGCACGTGTCAAACTTCGAAATGGAAAAATTGATACGGTTTCAACAAAAGATCTCGCCCCACTACAAGATGGAAACCCCTTAATAGAACCAGTCCAACAACAGTCCGAATGCTCAAACAATAACAAAATTGTCATTAGTAACAACAGCCACAATTCTGGAAATAGAAAACAAGATGAATTAAATGACACCAACAAAGTAGCTTCGAACCTACAGAATTTGTTTGGAAATCCAATAAAAGATAGCTTCTCTTATGACAAACTAACTACAACAATACCTAACCAACCATCTAAACAAAAGGTTACTACTCCTGACACACAACCAGGACATACTATTAAAAGGCCAAAATATCTCTATGACTACCTTCCTTCATAGAGTATTATCCAAGAGTAAACAGAGAAGACTGTTATACTCTTAAGAACTATGTATTATGAACTAAATAATTGACATCAATCACCCCATTATAATAATACGGTTAAATGAACTTAAGTTATTCTAATTATATTTAATTGATTTTGTAGATCTTGAATTATGTTTGACTTAATATTTGATAGAAGCTGAAAATATTTAATATAGATTTATTACGGTTTCACAACAATATATATATATAT
Source organism: Hydra vulgaris (assembly GCF_038396675.1). Classification (NCBI taxonomy): domain Eukaryota; kingdom Metazoa; phylum Cnidaria; class Hydrozoa; order Anthoathecata; family Hydridae; genus Hydra; species Hydra vulgaris. Next base: position 54,016,154 of record NC_088932.1, on the reverse strand, counting down.
ATATATATATATATATATATATATATATATATATATATATATATATATATATATATATATATATATATATATATATATATATATATATATATATATATATATATGTATGGTTTTAATATTTTGTTGCAGAATAATATCCCACTGCCTCCAGCCTTATAATTTTTAAATTAACTTTTATGTAGCTTTTTTCATGTCTTGACACTGTATAGCTTTTTTCTTTTATAATATATTATTCATTTTTATAGAAAAATAAGTTTTATAGAAATAAAATTCAATTTTGAATTTTCTATTTATTTACAAAATAAACTAGTAAAAATATGAAAGTATAAAATATATAAATATAATGCCCTATTTTACCCTATAGTAAAGTTAAACATTACACTACATAATTACAGAATAAAAAATTTAGAAAAAAAAAATTAATTATACTTGACTCACCTTGGGAAAACATCAAAACAATATGTTTTTTTTGTCTCAGGAAAGGCAACTCTCATTCCCGACATTAATGGTGAATGTAATATAACACCAGCACATTCAAAACGAGATGCTAAATCAATAGTTGGAACAGTTCCTATACTTTGCCCGTAGAGTAGTACTTTATCAGGGCTTATTCCATATCTAGTCCTCATAGAATGCCAGGCAGCATCAATATCTGCATATATATTTTTTTCTGTTGGCTTTCCGCTACTTTGCCCATATCCAGAATAATCATATGAAAATATATTGCAATTTATTCTTGTTCCGAGTCCAATATAAAAACTACTCATTTGACCTAAGTCTACGGCATTGCCATGACTAAATAATAATGTAAATTTTGCTGTAGGTGAACATCTCACATACATGCAAGTAACTTTGTTTCCTCGGTTTGTTCTTGCCTGAAAGACCTCAATGCAGTCTAACTCTTTCTGACCATATTGCCATTCTGCTCTTTCACTAAGATGAAGAGCCCAAGTGCCGTCTCCAAGTTCTTGAATAGTATAAGTTGGCTCTGGAGGAAGAAATGCTAATTTTGAAGCAATAACCGAAGGAAACGGCGGGCAACAGAATAGACAACATAGTTCTGAAAATGAAAGACCGTTCATTTCAGAAATAAATTTATTAATTCATTACTACAAAAAACTCTTTATGAGTCATAATAAATATCAGCGCCTGGATTAGAAATTATAAGGATTTTAAGTATTATCTTTACTTTACTTCCTCCTATATGTAACAAGATGGCAGCCTTAAGCCGCGTTTAGGAAGTTTGGCACTATATAAACAGCGTCGGGTTGATAAACAAACGCACAAATTAGGAGCAGATGCGCCGTGCTTCCTGTTGGTTCGTCTTCAAGATTTTATATTATTTCATTTGATTAAATGAAATTAATAAAATTGTATTTCAAAATTTTAAAACATTTTATGACACTTTTATGCTAAATGTTTTTAGTTATGAAATTGAATTTATTTTGTTCTTTTTTTTGTAATCTTTTTAAATGTCTAAAACATTACAAAAAATCTTTTGTGTGAGCCAAAAAATAATTACTAAACCAATTTCAACAAATGCAAATTTTTTATAACTTTTATAAACTTCCTTTATTTATGCAAACTACTAACTTAGCAAATAACAATACATTCAAAATAACTGGCATGCATGTCGCCACAGTTGGTAAAGTGCTCCCAAAAACCTGACACAAGACTTAAACCAATAAAATACGGTTTTGTTAAATTACTACTTTAAAAAAAAATGGTATTTGTTTGTTTTTCAATAAACATTCTTTTATAAACCTATTTTAACTTTTCTATTTGGAAAATCTAAAATAAAAGTATAAAAAAATTATTACTCAATTTAACATTTCTAATCTACTCGAAGCATTGCATAAATTATTTATGCACAAATGAAATCAAAACTTAAAAAACAATTTATGCAAAAAGATACTATATATAATATACATCTTATTTAATATATATATATATATATATATATATATATATATATATATATATATATATATATATATATATATATATATATATATATATATATATATATATATATATATATATAGAAGATACTCGAAAACATTTTAATTTACCATTTCATGCTACACACCAGCATTGTAAAATTTTGCGCATGCGCATAGGATAGATTGCGTTTTACGTATTTTTTGGACCAAAAAAAAATTTTGGAGCATCGCTTTCTTTTAACTTTACTTAAAAATAAGTTTTTCTTATAAAAAAAAAGGTTTTCCCAACTCGTCAATATTTCAAAACCCCCAACTCGTCAGTATGCCATCATGGGTAAAAGTCATCATTTTCATTAAAACAAGCTGTGTCTGCTTTGTTCAAAAGATAAAACTAAAGTAACTATTCCACTAAATGCACAAAACTTGAATATAAAATGCATGAAAATTTCATTTCTGCACAGTTAATAGTAAAATCACAATCTTAAATATATGAAGGAAATAAAACTACAACAGCACATCCCAAAATCGATTTTTGTTGATTATAAAAACAATACTTGTGCACAAGGGGCGTTTTTTCACTAAAACTAATGTAAAGTCAGCATAGTCATGTAGGTCTAAACATTTTTTTACCAAAACCAATTTTAATGGAAATATGACCGGTATGCCATCATAGGCGCTATGCCATCATAGGCGCCTTTCCCCTATATATATATATATATATATATATATATATATATATATATATATATATATATATATATATATATATATATATATATATATATATAAAGGGTGTTTTTTTTAGAGGTATAGAACTTTAAGTTGGCATTACTGTTCAAGATGGCGACCGATTTAACAGGTGACAAGTGATTTATTCTCAGTTTGGTTTGGCAATTCATCATGAATAGACTCACGTCTGAACAACGCTTGCAAATAGTTCAATTTTATTTCGAAAATAATGGCTCTGTGCGGAATACGTATCGCGCTCTACGTCCATTTTATCCTCGACAAAATCATCCATCAGAGCAGTTAATTCGATTAACCATGGAACGTTTTCGCACAACGTTTACTCTTATTGATAACTCGTATCCCCAGAGACGCCGTACGATGCGTACAGAAGAAGCTATTGCTACTGTAGAGCGTAACATTGCGGAAGACCCGAATGAGTCTATCCGCCATCGAGCACAGGAATTGGATCTGTGTCCATCCACTGTATGGAAGATTTTGCGGAAGGATCTTGGTATGCGTGCTTACAAAATCCAACTCGTGCAAGAATTGAAGCCAAACGATCATCAAGCAAGGCGTAGATTCGTCGAATGGGCCCAAAACGAGATTGCCGTTGTTCCCGATTTTCATAAGCGAATTTTCTTTAGCGATGAAGCGCACTTCTGGTTGAATGGTTACGTCAATAAACAAAATTGCCGCATTTGGAGTGAAGATAATCCTCAAGTGTATGTCAAAACACCGTTACATCCAGAAAAAATGACTGTTTGGTGCGCTTTATGGGCTGGTGGAATCATTGGTCCGTACTTCTTCAAAAATGATGATGGCCAGAACGTTACAGTCAATGGTGATAGGTATAGAGCCATGATTACAAACTTTTTCTATCCTGAATTGAACAAGCATGATGTCCAGGAGCTGTGGTTTCAACAAGACGGCGCAACATGTCACACAGCTCGTGCCACAATCGATTTATTGAAAGACACGTTTGGTGACCGCCTTATTTCACGTTTTGGACCTGTGAATTGGCCTCCGATATCTTGTGATTTAACACCGCTAGACTACTTTCTGTGGGGCTATGTAAAGTCATTGGTCTATGCGGATAAGCCACAAACGCTTGACCATTTGGAAGACAACATTCGCCGTGTTATTGCCGATATACGGCCACAAATGTTGGAAAAAGTCATCGAAAATTGGACGTCCAGATTGGACTACATCCGAGCCAGCCGTGGCGGTCATATGCCAGAAATTATATTTAAAATGTAATGCCACAAGATTATCTTTCTAATAAAAAAAAATTCTTGTCAATCGAATAATCCATCGTTGTTTTATTGCAATTTAAAGTTCTATACCTCAAAAAAAAACACCCTTTATATATATATATATATAAATATATGCTGCCTTTTTTATTGATATCAATTTATATATTTATAGACATGTTGTATAACAAGATTATGAAATTTAAGGAACATGGGTAAATATATATATATATATATATATATATATATATATATATATATATATATATATATATATATATATATATATATATATATATATATATATATATATATATATATATATATATATGCTGCCTTTTTAATTGATATCAATTTATATATTTATAGACATGTTGTATAACAAGATTATGAAATTTAAGGAACATGGGTAAATATATATATATATATATATATATATATATATATATATATATATATATATATATATATATATATATATATATATATATATATATATATATATATATATTTATGTATTTATGTATATACAAAGCCGGAACCAGCTTTTTTGACATGGAGACATGGAGCAAACTCCAAACATTTATATGTTTATATTTATGTCAAATAAAGATGCTTTGCAAAAAATTGCGATGATTGGAGGCTGGGAACAAAAAAGCCCCAAAATTTGTGACACCCCAGCCCCAACGTGAGAGCAACAAGTTGATGAAATATTTTTTGTACTGTTTTTAACTAGACTAATATTCATCAATAAATTTTAAATTTCATAGTAAAATATTTTAGCTTTCAAAAATTATGATCATATAAAGTTTGAACCCCCCTCAATTTGAGGGGGTTATAAATTTTATATGGTCATTATTTATGAACGCTGAAAGATAATACAATGAAACTTAAAAATTATCGATGAATATAATTCTAGTTGAGAATAGTACAAAAAGTATTTCATCAACTTGTTGCTTTCACGTTTGGGGCAGGGGGTTGCACAAAATTTGGGGCTTTTTTTGTTCCCAGCCTCCAATCATCGCAATTTTTTGCAAAGCATCCTTATTTGACATGAGTATAAGCATATATTTGGCGTTTGCTCCATGTCTGGAAGTGAGCTATCTCAAAGACCAAAAAAAGCTGGTTCCGACTCTGTATATATGTATATTAGTGTTGCTATCAACTTCTACTAAATCGACTAAAAGTCAACTTGTCGAAAGCCGAAACTCGTTGACTTTGAAAAATCTAATAGTCGATTTAATCGACTATGGACTTTCTACTAATCGACTAAAAGTTGTTTTAGTCGAGTAAAAATTTTAAAATCCTTTTATATTCTCAATTTAACTTTTCAATTAATTTAAGTTTCGATCTTTAATTTTTGTTTGTTCATTGCATAACAATGACAATACAATTATATATATATATATATATATATATATATATATATATATATATATATATATATATATATATATATATATATATATATATTAGGGCTCCTCGAATCGGCACTTTTAGTTTCGAATCATATCTCGAATCGAGGCGGGTCTTGATTTGCAAATTGAATCCCGAATCGAATCGGCAATATGAGGAAATCCAAATTTAGGCATTTTTTTTTTAAAAAAACTGTACTTAAAATTTTTTTTTTGCTCGGAATAATTTTTCAGCGGTTCTTTGAAAGCAGTATTAGAATTACTTTCAATTACAATTACTTTACTTTGACTGAGATAAATAAAAACATTTTGATAGCATCTTAGCATTAGATATCTAAAAAAACAACAATACTCACAAAATAAACAACGATTTGAAAAACTCGAATCATTTTTTTCGAATCGATTCTCGAATTGAAGCGACACTTCTTATATGTATATATATATATATATATATATATATATATATATATATATATATATATATATATATATATATATATATATATATATATATATATATATATATATATATATATATATATATATATATATTAGAGATGGGAATCGAACCCTTTTTTTAAAGTTCGGGTCCGGTTTGGTTCGGTTATATTTAATGTTCGAGTTCGGTTCAGTTCGGTCTTAAGCACAGTTCGGGTTCGGTTCGGTATCAACACAACTGTTTTTTTATTAGTTAGAAAGCTTTACATCCACAATGATAAAACACAAATAAATTAAAGTAATACTAAGTAGTTAAAGCATTGCAAATAACTTGAATAATAATAATTTGCAATGCTTTTATACTGCAACTTCAAAAGTTCAAAAAACAATGCAGTTGCTAATAGCTGCAGTTAAAGTGCACAAAACATTAAAGCAGTAACTTTCTGAACACAGATAACGGTAGCTTAAGTAGCCTACTGTCAGTCTAGTAATCAGGGCTGCATGTTGTATTTGAGAAATATCAGCATTTCCAATGTTTCTGGGTTTAGGCGAGCCCTGCGCTCACTCATCGTCACCCCACACACTGAAAACACTCTTTCACTGGCAGTACTTGTAGCAGGAATAGCCAACAACTTTCTACCAATCAATGCCATCGTCGGAAGCATATGTTCACGGTCATTGTCTTTCCAGAATTGTAATGCATCACACGCTGTCACGGGCAGTGCCAAGTATTTGTCAAGTTCATGTCTTGTGTCATTACTGTCGGCGTTAGACAATGGAGCGGCAACTGTTTTTAAGTCTGCCAGCAAATCATACGATTCAAGATCAGCTTTATTCTTCTTTGCAGGAGGCAGCTGATCTGAATGACTGCATTCACTAAAGCTGTCTATATCTTTCCTTTCGTATCACCTGATTTGGTGAAGAAGAAATAATTTTGTCCACCATACTACGCATTTCTGAATAAACAAAATTGCGATCGTCTGTGTTGACAAAAGACAAGTATTTGTAAGAAGGAACAATAAGTGTTGATAGCTTGTGCAAAGGATGAATAACATACTTTTCATTCAAACTGGACAGAAAAACTGCCTTCAAATCACGAATACTGTCGCTGTCTGAACCATTGATCTTACAGACTGATCGAAGATAAAAAAGCATTGGCCATACATCAGGGGACGTCGGCACATTGTCATGTGACAATTGTACAGTAACTTTGTGAAAGAGATGCAAAAATTTTACGACGTCATGCAACAATTTTTCATTAACGTTGTTCAGTTGCTCAAGTTTGTCAAACTGCTTTGAATCAGCAAGAATTGACTTGACATGATCTAACTGGCATGACAGTGATTGCAAAAGAAAAATTGACTGTTCCAACGAGTCGCAACATCCTGTTTGAGAGTGTGATTTAGTTCCTGGTTTTTCCCACTATGTTTAAAGTAGCCCACCATTTCCTTTGAAGTCTTGATCATTTCATGAACTAAATTAGCACCAGGGGATTTCAAAGCTTTTTCAACAGCTAAATTAAGATTATGACCTGCACAACTAAGTCTAACATCGTTGCGATAAGCCAACTTCATATTATTCCCATTATCAGTCACAAATACCAAATTGTCACTTTTTATAGTCTTAGGGAAAAGTTTTTTAAGTATTTCAGTTGTCTTTGCTTTTACGGCAATGCCAGTCTTAGACTCACTAAACTCAAACAATCCAACACACTTACTTATAAGGCAATAACTGCTGTTAATGTAATGTGCTGTAAAAGTTTGATAAGAGTATTTTAGAATGTCATCGGTCCAGTGATCAGTTGTTATTGCGATATGAGTAACCCCAGCAAGTTCGTCTTTCAGCTTTTGAACACATTCGTTGTAGAACTTTGGTAGTAGTGTCTTAGACAGCGTTGTTCGATCACACATAATATCCTCAAGTTTCACTGATCCATACTTCGATCCAATATCAATCATTGTTTGAGCAAAGTGACGGAACCCATCATCCTGAACACACGAGAATGGCTGAATGTCTTTTGCAATCATGTAAAGGGCTGCACGTTGAGCATATTCACAAATGTGTTTAGGAACCTGTAAAGTATAAAGCAATAAACAATAGACATTAAACACATAGCAATACATAATGGCCTTTTTTTTTTGTACTACAAAAAACATTGTATTTCTAAAATATTGCTAACAACTTGTAACAAATATATTTTGCTATCAATGGTAGCAAGTGAAAAGTTAAAACAGTAAATAGGAAAAAGCAAGATCCACAAGCTATATTTATTAACCTCTGTCTTTTTAGGTAAAAAGCTTGTCATTTTTAATTGTCCAGGTTCTGAACTGATCTTATTGATGTGTGATGTATTATGTCTTTGTAAAGTTGTAGTATGATCAATTGGCACTGACAACCATAATCCACACTGCTTACAAACGGCAAACTCCTTGACAACCTGTTGATCATAACACGATTACTCACAGTTATACAAAAATCAAATAAAGTGTATTATAACTAAGGTCAATTGACTCTATTTAGCATTTGATATTCAATTAATTATCAAACCTGAATGCTGCTCAGTTTGGCATTGTGTGCAATATGCAATGCCTGAGAGATGCAGGTGATTATTGATTTATTGAAATATTTATAAAACTAAATAATTTTATATGCAGTAAATATAGCTACAAACCTCATCCCCAACTTCAACGCAACGGAAGCGTGTCCAGCATTCACTCTTTGTCCATGATGCAGGTACTAAGCGAGCCGTTCCGTCTGTTATCAATTTCTTCAACACTTTTTTAGTACGAGTTAATTTACTGTTACTCATTATTACTACAATATTATGTAATTATTGCAATCATTAATTACTAAGATATGAATAAAAACTCAGAACATTAACAACACCTCAATATTGCAAATATTTAAAAACAACATTTCCATTTTGGTTGGTAATGTTATGAATTGTAGACTTATCGCGAGGTTAGAATTATTTTGTTCTATTTCCCATTTTAAACGTTGGGAGAAAATTTTTCATTTTTTTCTAAAAGTAAAAATTACTTAAAATTTTAGCTAGTTTTTAAAGAAATAATAACTTATGCTTTAAATAATTTTGATTTAAACAAATTATTTAGAAGAAATTTAAAAATTAAAATATATTTTAAAAGTAATTATTAATTACTAAAATTACTAACTTATTTTCTTCCAACTCTTAATATAAGAGATAGAACAAAATAATTCTAAACTCGTGGTATGTTATACATTAGGTAATGAATTATGTTATGTATGTTACACATTAGGTAATGTAGCATGTTATGTATTGTAGTGATGTGCGAATTGCAAAATTTTCACTTTTTCAAGCCTCTATTTAGCTTGGTTAGGGCAAGAACAGTTGGTTTGATTCGGTTCGTTCACAACGGTTTTAAAGTTCGGGTTCGGTTCGGTTTAGTAACAACTAAAGTTCGGGTTCGGTTCGGTTCTGTCGTAGATAAGGTTCTAGTTCGGTTCGTTCGGTTCGGGTTCGGTTCGTTTCCCATCTCTAATATATATATATATATATATATATATATATATATATATATATATATATATATATATATATATATATATATATATATATATATATATATATATATATATATATATATATATATATATATATGTATATATATATATATATATGTATGTATATATATATATATGTATATATATAAGAAATGATTGGGAACAAAAAAATCAAAGCTAATAGTTTACCTACTCAAATTATTATAAACAATAAATGATAAAATGCAACTGCTGGAAAACTCAACGAGCGTCAAAAATTAAATCACCTCATCACTTGGCGAGGCCAAGGATAAACTAAAATTTAAAGAACTAACTTATGAAGAACTTAGCTCTGCTCTAAATTCCTTAAAATTAAATAAAACTCCAGGATGACATTTATTGTTATGTAGTATTAAACGTTTTTACAATAATAAAAAAACCTATATTCAAAATATTTAAATAAAATTAAAAAAAAAATCCTAAATAAGAAACAATTCGACTTCCAAAAGCAATATTCATCAAAACACATTATTTAATTAATACTATATGCGTTGCTTTTGACAAAAAAAAATTGCATTAGGAATCTTTATAGACCTGTCAAAAACGTTTGACACTGTAAACCATAGCATTTTAAAAAATGGAAATTTACGGGATAAAAAACATCACCATTGATCTGTTTAAAAACTACGTTTGTTACAGACACAAAAGTATTATTTCAGATTATAAATATACAAAACGGTTAAAAGTAGAACGTAATCTTCCTCAAGGTTCTATTTTGGACTCTCACTATTTCTGTTATATATTAATGATTTTGCTGAGACTTCAAAAAAACTTGGTTTAATAATGCTTGTGGACGAGACTAACTTATTTTATTCCTCAACGCTAGTTAAAAACCTTTTCGAATATATGAATAACGAGCTTGAAAGTATCAATATCTGGTTGAAAGTAAACAAACTATCATTATATATTTAAAAAAATACATATTGTTTCATTCTAAAAAGCAAAAAACTAGAAATAAATCATATAAACATTAAAAGAACTGAAACAACCAAATTGCTCGGAGTAATAATTGACAAAAATATATCCTGGAAAACTCATATAAATTCCTTAAACACCAAAGATAAACATTAAACATACTCTACAAAATAAAATCTATGTTGTGTCGAGATAATCTAAAACCTTTTTATTTTCCCTACATCATAGCTATTTTACGTATGCTAGTATTACGTGGGCAAGTACCCACAATTCCATCATAAATTCTCTTCATATAAAACAAAAACACGCATTAAGACTAGTTTTAAATAAAGATAAATTGAAATGAAACCACCAAAAGATCTTAAGGGTAGACCAGTGATTTCAGAAATTAACTCGCCAACATCACTCCTAAGTCAGTTCTTACACATAATTTTATCTCTAATTGTTATAAAACAAAAAACTTTTATTTAAGATGATTAGATTTTTTAACAAAGATACCAAAAGAGAGAAAGTTGTATTTTGACATATGACATTCTTAATCTCTATACTAATACTCCACACAAGTTAGGATTAGAAGCCTTTAAGTTCTGGATTACAAACATAAAGAAATAATAGATGAGAGATTTACTTAAGAATTTATATTAGAATCAGCATCTTTTATTTAAAAAGAGAATAACTTTCTGTTTAATGACGAAATGCATCATCAAATTACAAAAACAGCGATGGGTACTGATTTTGCTTTCGACTATGCATGTCTCACTATAGGGTTTTTAGAAGAAACAAGACTTTTTCCTGAAATCTTAACTAAGCACTTTTCCGATCAAGAAGTTAACGATATAAAATAGTTTTATTATAGATATATAATGACGGTTTTATAATCTGACCAATACAAATGGATATCGTAAAGTTTATAATTTTCTTTAACTGAAATAAATATTTCAATCAGTTTTACAACAGACCAGGTCAATAAAATTATAAAAGATGGTAACAATTACAATGTGATCAACTTTTTAGAAATATCTATTATTCTTGAAAGTAGCAATAAAATAAAATAAACATTTATTATAAAGAAACCAATACTCCAATGATCGACCGAAATTCTGTTTCGGTATCTGCTTCGGTATCGGTTTCGGTTTCGGTATCGGTTTCGGCCAAAATTTCAATTTGAACGAATATTGAAATTTCGGTTTCGGTACTTTTTATAAGTTCGGTAAAAAGCAAAATTTCGGTTGAAAAACATACCGAAAACCGATTTTTATCTAATTTAGAAAAACAGAATATTTTAAGAATTTTAACAAAAATATTGAGAATTTTTACAAAATACCTCGAAAAATCTTGATTTGCAAAGAAAATCTGTCAGTTGTTAAATTTCGCTATTAACTTATATTGCCGACTTATGTATTAAATCTCAATTTGGGATGCACGCGTAATTAATTCTAACATAATACAAGTATAAAAAAACAACAAATGTAAAATTGCATTTTTAAATAAATTTTTCTAATAAAATAAATTTTGACTAGCCAAAATTTTGGTATCGATTTCGGTTAAGTATTTGCCGAAATGTCGGTTTCGGTTACAGTACCAAATTTGAGTACCCAAAATTTCGGTTACTTAAATTATTAAAGCCATCATCCTTATCACAGTAAAAAGAACATCCCTTTTAATCTGGCTAAAAGAACAATTGTTTTCCCATTTGATTATAAAAAGGAAAAACAACGATAAGCAGAACTAAAAATATGGCTAAAAGAATGTGAATATCTTGATAATATTATAGATCAAGCTTTTCACTATGCAAAACTCCAAGGACCAAAACCATTCTAAATTCTATTCCTCAAAACCATTCTAAAGAAATCTTCCCCTTAATTAAATGAAAGAGTAAAGGAGGTTTTTTCAAATATCCAGTCAGTAATTGCATTTAAACAACCACCCAATCTGTTAAGAATACTGACCTCTATTCCAGTTAATTGATAAAGAAATAGGATTATTTAAAAGTAAAGATAATTGTCGTAATTTATGCAAATTCTCTCTTTAAGAAGTTAAAACATTTACAACATCAAATGGTTCCATATGGAACATAAAGAGTCATATAATTTGCAATAGTAAAAATGTAATATACTATTTAAAAATATATATCTTGCAATAAGAAAACTACATACACCGAAAAGACTAATAATTTAAGACTTCGTACAAATGGATATATTTTTAGTTGTAGAACCGGACAATTAACCGGATAGATTTGATAACCATGTCCTTTGAAAAACATCTTCTCAACCAAAAACATGAGACTTTAAGTTGAAAATTTCTGTTTTAAATCAAATAAAAAATTGATTATTATAGTAAGAAAAATTAAACAATGGATGTATATCTTTTCCTGTTTAAAAATAGGAAAAAATTATTTTGATAACAAAAATAGCACTCCTGATGATTTTTTAAAAGGCCTCTAGTGCTAAATATATTTATATATATATATATATATATATATATATATATATATATATATATATATATATATATATATATATATATATATATATATATATATATATCATATATATATATATATATATATATATATATATATATATATATATATATATATATATATATATATATATATATATATACATATATATATATATATATATACATATATATATATATATATATATATATATATATATATATATATATATATATATATATATATATATATGTGGGGGTGGGGGGGTGCGTGTGTGTGTGTTCAAATGCTTTTGAGCACCAGACAATATCGATGACATAGTTGTCTAAAAATTTAACTGCAGCCTGTTTTTCTTGTTCAATATTATCTGCAAGTCAATCAGTTGAAGTCCGGATTCAAACTCTTTGACTGATATTGACTCCACTACCGATTCTGGTAAATTATTCTATCCAAAGACAACCCTGTTTTTCAAGAAGTGTTGTTTACTTACACAATTTTATAACAAACTCAGATTTAATACGATGTTTATAATCACTAATATTGGATGCTGAACCTGGTGTATTGATTGAATGCATTAGTATCTGGACTTTCTTCATATCAATAGATTCAAAACCTTGGTAACCCAGTACAATCTTCTTCATGTCCTGCTGCCTTGTAGAATACGCCTTTTTAGGCAAAGGCTAGGAGATGCTAACTCCGACTTAAAACACCCCCTGTTTTGGGGCTCTTGGTTGAGTAAAGACTAGAGATGGTGTCTCAATAAAAATACTCATCTTGGGCAGATGTTAAATGCATCCAGCTACTGTCTTGTAAAAGGCCTCCTAGGCAAAGACTTAAGAGGTAAACATATTCTATCTGTTGACCAACTCCGCACCCCTTCTTCATCTATTAGGCTGGCGCAAATGTATTTTCAATACATTTTTTCCAGTTCAGTGTATTTTCAATACATTTTTTCCAGTTCAGGATGTTGAATGCTGGATCTTCTTGACTCAATGCATGGAATTTGCTTGTGTCTCTGTTTTTATGACTAGGCAGATCATTCTATTATCTCCAGATGAGGGTACAGCTCTAAAACTCAGTTTTATGGTTCTGAGGCCAGCTGGTAGTCAGGTTTCCCGAACTCTATGGTAGCTCTCAGAGAGGCTGATTCCATCAACAGCTGAAAAATATCAAAGTATTAACAGTGCCATGTTGTGCATGGATGGTGTCCCTGTTTGTACTTTTGGTGTGCATTGCGGAGGCCACATTTGGAGCTTTTTGTTACGGCTTAGGGTTTATTAGTAGTAATGAGGCAATTGCTTGGGCTATTAAACAGTGTTCTGAGTACTATCGATGCTTTGAGTCAAGTTCTTCAATCTATATTTAAAATGAATAAAGTATAAAAAACTATAAAACATAAAAAACCATCATCATCACCAAGTTCTCTAAACCTATCATTCACTAATATTCGTGGTCTTTGACGTAACTTTTCTTCTGTTGAGTCTTATCTATTGCAAAGTTCACCAGACCTACTTGCTCTTTGTGAGACTAATTTGAGTTCAGCTGTCTCATCTTGCGATCTTAGAGTTGATGGTTATCTTCCTTTAATTCGTAAAGACTCCAATAGTTACATGCTTGGCCTGGGCATTTACATTCGTAAATCACTCATTTGTCGTGAAACTAGGTTTGAATCCACAGACTATTCTTTCATTTGCTTTCGTTTAGCACCACTTCACTCTATTGTCTTTCTCTTTGTTCTATATCGCTCACCTTCATCTCAAGACTGTACTCTTTTTGATGTTATTTCTGATCATATTGACCAAGCCCTCTCTCTGTATCCATCAGCTAATATAGTTGTTGTCGGTGACTTTAATGCTCACCACTCTGAATGGCTTGGCTCTAGTGTCATTGACTCTGCAGGCATTAAACCCACAACTTTTGCCTTTCACAATCTCTACTTCAAATAGTCAACTTTTCAACTCGCTTTCCTGACAACCCAAATCATTTACCTTCTCTACTCGACTTACTTCTTGTTTCTGATCCTAGTCAGTGCTCAGTTTCTCCGCATTCACCCTTAAGTGCTTCTGATCACAGTTTGATCTCTCTAAAACTAATATCTCATTCTTCTTCATCACCTGAATGCCCCTATTATCGAACCTCTTACAACTACAGTAAAGCTGACTGGGATTCTTTCCGTGATTTTCTTCGTGATGGCCATTGGGTAGAAATCTTTTGTCTTCCTGTCGACGAATGCACATCTTACATAACTTTGTGGATTCAGGCTGGCATGGAATCTTTTGTTTCCTCTCGACGATTCCAGGTCAAGCCTTACTCTCCTCTATGGTTTTCCTAACACTGTGCTGCTGCGATTGCAATCGAAACCGTTACTTCCATATTTATCAGCAAAACAACTCTCCAGAAAACAGACGTCTGTTTATTACTGCTAAAAACCATTGTAAAAAGGTTTTGTCTAACACCAAAGCCCGCTATTCTCAGGTCATGAAATCTCGCATCTCATCTCAAAAATTATGCTCTCGTGACTTCTGGAGAATCTTTAATAATATCAATAATAAGGGCAAATCTATAATTCCACCTCTCTTGTATGGTTCAGACTTTGTCACCTCACCTAAAGACAAAGCTGAACTGTTTGCTAAAAACTTTTCATCAATATCATCTCTTGATTCCACTAGTTGCGTTCTACCTGATATTGCCAACAAACAGGTTGATCCATTGTATGACATTCGTATCACTCCAACTCCTGTATATAAAGTGATTTCCTGCCTAGACTCTTCTTCAGCTTGTGGCCCGGACAACATACCTGTTATTGTCTTGCAAAAGTGTTCTCCAGAGCTGTCGTTTATACTCTCAAAATAAAATTTAACAAGTCTTGTTTTCCAACCTGCTGGAAAGCGGCATCCTTTATCCTTATCTTCAAAAATTCTTGAGAGCGATGTGATTCGTCTAACTACCGTCCCATTAGTCTTCTTCCTATCATAAACAAGGTTTTTGAATCTTTAATTAACAAACACTTAACCTCTCATCTTGAATCTAATAACTTACTTTCTGACCATCAATTTGGATTTCGATCTTCTCGTTCTACAGCTGATTTGATAACAGTAATAACTGATAAGTTGTATCGTGCATTAGATAAAGGTGGAGAAGTTAAGGCCATCGCTCTTGACATTTCAAAAGCTTTTGATAAAGTTTGGCAACATCTTTAAGATTATTGAATCCTTCCTTTCCAATCGTAGTATAAAAGTTGTCCTCGATGGACAGCACTCTTCTTCTTATTCTGTAACTTCAGGGGTTCCTCAAGGTTCTATCCTTGGCCCTATACTCTTTTTAATTTACATTAGCGATCTTTCAGACATTCTCACATCTAAGGTGGCATTGTTTACTGATGATACCACCATTTATACTTGTCGTGATTAGAAACCAACACTCTCTGATTGCTTGGAGGGGGCATTTGAGCTTGAAAAGGATCTCACTTCTGCTACAGCATGGGGCTCACAGTGGCTGGTGAATTTCAATACAGATAAAACTCAATTTTTTTCAGCCAATCGTTATTCCAATATGTTAGATCTTCCTATATTTATGAACAGTGATGTACTCGATGAGTCATCTACTCTTCATCTTCTAGGATTAACTCTTACTTCCAATCTTTCTTGGAAACCATATATCAAATCAGTTGCAAAATTAGCATCTGCTAAGGTTGCATCTCTTTATCGAGCTCGTCACTTTGTTACTTCGGATTTTATTCTCTATCTCTACAAATCTCAAATCCGGTTTTGTATGGAATACTGTTGCCATATCTGGGGCGGATCTTCTAACAATGCCCTTTCTCTTTTAGACAAGGTGAAAAAACGCATTGTAAATATAGTTGGACCTGTTCTTGCAGTCAACCTCCAACCTTTATCACATTGTCGTAATGATTCTTCTCTTTCTCTTTTCTACAAATACTATAATGGGCACTGCTCTAAAGAGCTAGCATCTCTTCTAAAGTTATTAAGTCTAATATTTTTAGTCTTTATTATATCCTACATTTCTTAATTCTGGTATCAATTTAATTGCTCTTCTTTGAACTTTTTCAAGTTCTTTGATATCTTTTTTATAATAGGGATTCCAAGCTTGAATCATAAACTCCAATTTAGGTCTAACGTACGCGCAATAAAGCATTTTCATGAGGTATTTATATTTATTCCTAAAAGTATTATTTGATTTTATTAAAATTGCAAGCATATTGTTTGCTTTACTGGCAGCATTCATTACTTGTCTTTCCTATTTCAAATCCTTGGATATATAAATACCTTAATCTTTTTCGAGAGTAGATTTTTCACTTTCTTTTAGTTCACCATCATTTTTCATGAAATAAGAATATCTTTTACTACTTGTACCTAAATGCATTATTTTACATTTTTCAAAAATCAAACCCAGTTACCATTCAACAGACCATTCGTTAAGTTTTTTATGTCATTTTAAAATGATTTTGAATCAACTTCGGTATAAATAAAAGCAATACCGTTTAATAATGTACTTGTTAAGGTGTCAAGAAATTCTAGTAAATTTGTTGTGCAGTTCTTACCTTTCAGAAACCCATGCTTTTCATTCGGTAATAGCTTGTTTATAATTAAATGCTTGATTATATTTATCAGTAATTATTCTTTCTAATATTTTACACGGTATTGACGTCAGAGATACGGGCCTGTAATTTGTTGGTTTCAACTTATTCCATTGTTTAAATTTAGACGTTATATTAGCCTTCTTCCAAATATCAGGTACCGTCTTCTGTAGATTTTTTTAAATATTTAATAAAGAGGATATGAAATTGATGAACTGCATTGTTTTAGAACTAAAGGATGTACCAAACCAACTCCAATTAATTATGATATATCAACAGCCTTTAATCTTCTTTCTATATCATTTTGTGCTATCTCGACAGCTTCTAATATCGCGATTAATAGGCAGTTTTCAATATTTTTGTTTACATCTTTATCTTCTACATATACAGAATGGAAATATTTATCAAATTCTTCAGCAATAGCCATTTGATCAATGACAATTTTTTCGTCACTGTTCTCTATCGATGTAAACTTGGTTTTTTACCGATTTTTTCTCATTAATATACGTATAAAGTAACTTCGGATTTATTTTACAATTATTAACAATATCCCTCTCAAATGACTCAATGTTTTCCTTTATTTCGTTTCTGATTTCAATCTTTAAATAATTATATTGAGTTTTGTTTGATTCATGTTCCCAATTTGTTAATTTATTTAAAAACCACATTTTATTTTTTAACTTAACTTTTGATTTTAGCGCAGAAGTCATCTACTTTTTTTTTAAATTAATTTTTGAGTTTTTAATTACTGGAATATATTCTTAAAACGCATAACTGTAATGAAACAGAAACAACTTATACCATTCATTTGTTAATTTGTTGTTAAATTCCTTAACCCAATCGATGTTGTCAATATACTTTGAAAATAACTTGTAATTGCCTTTATGATAAAATTTTATAGGCTTCTTAAGTTCATTACTCAGATTAGATTCTTTTAGTATATACTTGCATTTAATAATAAATGATGACCTTGTATTTCATCACCTAAAGGAGATGAGAGAACAATAGAACAAACTTTTTCTTTATCATTAGTAATTAGAAAATCCAAAGTATTTTTTGATTCAAAGTTTGTTTTTTGGTAAGTTGGATTACTAACGCATTGATTTATGAAGCAATTTTCAAAACACTTTACAAATTTATTAGCTTGACTCTCATTTGGAGATCACTCTCATTTGGAGAGAATAATCACTCTCATTTGGAGAGAATGGAGAATTAATTTTGGACCAATCAATCGTATTATAGTTAAAATCAAAGGTAATAACTAAATCACTAAACATTTTACGATCAATACTCAATTTAGAAGAAATTATCGATTCCAGAATGG